>NC_137466.1:182643401-182917248 GCF_964235325.1 Thermobia domestica
ATGGTAGTTCGCAGGTTCGAGTTCTGCGTTTGTGTCTTTCATAATGTAAATCTCTAATTATAATACGTGCCAATGGCTCATACCACTGTTTTTGTGTATATTCTAAAAGTAAACCTTACGTTTGGGTGAATCGAGTTGCTAACTGAGACACATATGAGAAAGTAGTACTAAATTTGGTCAGTATTTCAGTGAAGTTATAGGTGCGAAGCTCCAGGGGTTTAGGAGATATAGCTACCAGAACATCACATGGAAGTACAGAATAGTCTTCATACAGTTGGAGGTAAAAGCTCTGTAAGACCTCTTGTAACGACAAAGGGTGAATAAAAAATATATGGGTACATATTAGGACTAGGTGAAAGTCATATAGTAAGGGTATACCTGACGGCGGCCATCTTGAAAGCCGCCATTTTGAATTAAGGTTAAGTTTTTAAAGTAGGAATAGGGTCATGTGATACATGATTTAAGGCGCAAATTTAACCAGAAGAACAATGGTGACGTTAATTTTGATTTACGCGCAATTGGTAAAAAGTTACAGGGAAATTAAGTATTGTTGCAGCATATGTATTAGTCCTTTACCCCACCTTGTAAATTTTGTGTTAATGATATTAATTAAATAAAAAGCAGGTGGATAAATATTAGATCTATGGTAAGAGTTGCCTTGATGGCGGCCATCTTCAAATCCGCCATTTTGAATCAGACAAAAGTTTTAAACAAAACGCATAACATTGACACCTTATTAATAGCAATTATTACCATAACTCCAACGGTATAACCATTTTTGCTTTATCATTAACCAGCACAAAATTAAATGGATCGCTCCTTGCGACTACTGCTTTGACGGAAATGTTAACGACAAATGTGTCAAGTATAACTCGATTGCCTTTGTCAGGTGTGCTCACTGTGAGCAGAGCATTTGTGCAAGTCGTGCACTCTTTTCTGAACTACATATTGATAGTACTAATTGAGGATTTTTCTAGAAGAAAGACCCAAGTTCAATTATGACTCAATTCCACTTTGGTCATTTTTCCTTAAATTAGCAACTTGTTTACGCGATAACAATGCTGGTTAATGATAAAGCAAAAATTCTTATACCGTTGGATTTATGGTAAAATTTGCTATTAATAAGGTGTCAATGTTATGCGTTTTGTTTAAAACTTTTGTCTGATTCAAAATATCGGATTTGAAGATGGCCGCCAGCAAAGCAACTCTTACCATAGATCTAATATTTATCCACCTGCTTTTTATTTAATTAATATCATTAACACAAAATTTACAAGGTGAAGTAAAGGACTAATACATATGCTGTAACAATACTTAATTTCCCTGTAACTTTTTACCAATTGCGCGTAAATCAAAATTAACGTGACCATTGATCTTCTGATTAAATTTGCGCCTTAAATCATGTATCACATGACCCTATTTCTATTTTAAAAACTTAACCTTAATTCAAAATGGCGGCTTTCAAGATGGCTGCCGTCAGGTATACCCTTACTATATGACTTTCACCTAGTCCTAATATGTACCCATATATTTGTTATTCACCTTTTGTCGTTACAAGAGGTCTTACAGAGCTTTTACCTCCAACTGTATGAAGACTATTCTGTACTTCCATGTGATGTTCTGGTAGCTATATCTCCTAAACCCCTGGAGCTTCGCACCTATAACTTCAATGAAATACTGGCCACAATTAGTACTACTTTCTCATATGTGTCTCAGTCAGCAACTCGATTCACCCAAACGTAAGGTTTACTTGTAAGCATATTTTCGTGCGGTTCTCAGCGTTCAAGATATCATGGTATCGTTCATTATGCGACAAAGAATGGATCGGTGACATGCGAATCTGTAAAGGGTGTGGTGTATGGCTATACGGTGAATGTATTGGCTTGGTCGACGCCGATGATGAAGAATTCATTTGCTACAAGTGTTATCAAGTGTAAACATTGTTGAAAGTTAGTGTAAAATCTGTTTCCAATGTGGACTTGTTTATTATGTGTCCAAGTTTATTCTTGAAAATCCAGTTAGATGCAACGATTTAACTAACGACTGCATAACATATGGAAGATTACCTATATGCTTAATATTTCATATCCATATTGTTACTAAATAACGTCTTATTATGTTTAAGTTAAAGTAAATATACCATAAGATAGATAAAACATTGACAAATAAAGTGCATATAAATTTTTGTCTATTACATTATATGTATTTAAGTAAATTATGCATTTATACTTAGGTGGGTCTTATTTGCCACAAGTACCTTATATAATGTTTGGAAATGCTATTCTCTATTACAAGTCTGAATAAATCTCGCTAAACAACACTCAGACACATGACAGTGGTATCAATAGCAACAGATATACAAACCAGTTTGTTTTGCATTTGGCTTACATTTCATATCACTTTCATATAGGACTCCTGTAGGTTTAAAATTTACTATACCTTCCCAACGTAAAACGAAATATACTTGTTTAAGATACTTATTTACGGCTGTGATGCAAAGTAGTTTGAAAACCGAGCCGTGGATTTCGTTTGAAACTTTGCTTAGAGCTGTAGAAAGATTATGTATGGAACTGTTAATCTAATTAAGATCGTCACGCAATATTTTTTCTGTTCGTCCTCTAGTTACTGGGGCAAATACTTAATTTTCTGCAAAATGAAAGAAATCCTTAATTAACGATACTTATAATTAGTAATTATATCACTTATAATACTAATTATCTAAACATGATTTAACTTAATGAAAGGTAGTGATTTTTGAAATCAAGAAAATCTAGGTCGTTTCAGACTATAACGCGCAATTTAAGAAATGAAAGGCTACACTAACTCTCGTAGAAGATTTGCCAATGCCAAACACGCTACTTCTAATATCAACTTAATTTTAGGTAACCATTTGTATTTCAAGACAACTTTAAAATTCTTCAGGTTTAAAGAGGAAAGTAGTTACGTTCAATAACAAAGGTTTGTTCCATTTGTAGTGACAATATTGTTATACAGGACAAGTCAAAATGATAAAGCTGATTTTACAAAATTTATTCTCTGAAATATGATAAATATATGTTATTGTGAGATATGCGCTTTGAAAAGATAGCTTTCAAAGTATAATTTCCGTGTAGCGTTTACACTTTCTACCGCTACCAGTCAGCACTGGACATGAAATGAATTGCAAATATTGACCGCAACATGCTACAAAAGATTTGATAGAAAATAGATTATTAGCTTGATGTGTGCCGTGTTGCGCGATGTGCTCGCATAGAACACTTCCACATGTTTTGAAGAGAAGTTTGAAAAAACTTTTGCCATATGTTTTGAAGAGAAGTTTGATAAAACACTTGCCATATGTTTTGAAGAGAAGCTTGATAAAACACTTGCTATATGTTTTGAAGAGAAGTTTGATAAAACACTTGCCATATGTTTTGAAGAGAAGTTTGATAAAACACTTGCCATATGTTTTGAAGAGAAGTTTGATGAAACACTTGCCATATGTTTTGAAGAGAAGTTTGATAAAACACTTGCCATATGTTTTGAAGAGAAGTTTGATAAAACACTTGCCATATGTTTTGAAGAGAAGTTTGATAAAACACTTGCCATATGTTTTGAAGAGAAGTTTGATAAAACACTTGCCATATGTTTCGAAGAGAAGTTTGATAAAACACTTGCCATATGTTTTGAAGAGAAGTTTGATAAAACACTTGCCATATGTTTCGAAGAGAAGTTTGATAAAACACTTGCCATATGTTTTGAAGAGAAGTTTGATAAAACACTTGCCATATGTTTTGAAGAGAAGTTTGATAAAACACTTGCCATATGTTTTGAAGAGAAGTTTGATAAAACACTTGCCGTATGTTTTGAAGAGAAGTTTGACAGTTTACTTTCTTACCACATGACTTACAATAACAAACGTTTATTAGATCTTATAGAATATATTTCTGATCCATCATTTTTACTTATTCTGTAGTAATGGAAGATGGAACAGTTAGTATGATAAATATTTTGAGAGAACGCTCAAAATAGTTTGTTTCTGTAATAACTTCAGGACGTTTCGTTGATCGTAAATGATTGCACATAGATTTGCAAATATTTTAGTGTAAAATGTGAATGTTAGTTTCCAAAAGATGATCAATGAATTTGTATAAGTATATATATATATATATATATATATATATATATATATATATATATATATATATATATATATATATATATATATATATATTTGCTCAGATCGCGCCTTTCAGTTTCGGCACCTGAAAGTTTAACCGAAATAGGGCTATCATCATTGCAATCTTCTTTGCTTTATTATTTTTTCATCATTCATTTGTTTTTCTATTTGGACAAGGGTGGACAGGGACGAGGGATAGGAAAAATGGACGAAACCACAACACTAAGAAACAACAAAAGATAAATTTAGACAAAATCAACAAAGAAAAAAAAGAAAAAAAGAAAAAAGAAAAAAAGATTTTTTAAAAAATATAAACTCCTAACTACCTAATATTTGTTCGTCTTCTAATTTTCCTATTCTATTCTATTCTCGACTCAAATTTAGCTTACTCTAGTCTTCAATTTTTTCATCCTCGTTCTTTTATCATACTTAGCCTTTCTCGTATGTTTATCATCATCTTCATAGGTCTAGGTTTCACCTGTATGATAGGCTTTCCACCTAGGTTTTATGATCATCTTCCTCATTGAGTCAGGTTTCTCCTGTATGATTAGCTTTCCACCTATATAATATCCTTTCCATCTATTTTTGTATTATCATAATCTTCATTAGATTTAGATTTCACCTGTGATGGCCTTCCACCTGTATGATAGGCTTTCCACCTATATAATAACCTTCCACCTATTTTTTGTAGCATCTTCATTGGATTTAGGTTTCATCTGTATGATAGGCTTTCCACCTATTTTATTTTGTTCTTTTTTTTTTGACATTTTTTAAATTTAGGTTTCCTCCTGTGTGATTTTTTAAAAATAAATTTTTACTACATTCTTCTAATAGAGGATGATAATATTTGCACTACTGAACTCAGCATCATTATTATACACTTACATTTAAATATTGCACGCTTAAATAAGCACTACACACTCCTGTGTGTGAAAACACAACTTTTCCGTAATAAAAAGAACATACCACTATCACCACACTGCACACTACAACACCTATTCACTTTTCTGAGATCGCGTAAACTTTGATTTCCTTATTGATCCTAAGCGGAGTTAGTCATTTCAGTTTTCCACAATTGACTTCTATGGTTCTGATCCTCAGTGCAACGGTTTGAGGTCCAGGACCCACTCGGAGCACTTAGTGCAGGCCCTGGTCAGTTGTGTCCTGCCGCCGTGAGCGCTGGGACCGGTGTTGACACTTACACGAACAAGGTTCGAGGTGGACACTGTATGACATTTACCGAGTAACTGGCTTTGTTGTGCATAGGATCTTTAGTGTATGTTATGTATATGCTATTTTTGATTTGTTTTGAAGTTTACGCTATTTCCCACCACCTATTTCCGTGCACACCCGCTCAACACATCCGGAGTTCCAATCCGGCTGGATGCCGGCGATGCGTCGAGCGCACATTCAAGTATATATATAGAAGTATATATATATAAGTAAATATAATTTTTTACACCTTTGAACCAGTGGCGGCGTCATTTAGGGAGGGCAAAAGGGAGCATTGCTTCTCTTGAGTTTGAGAAACAAGTGTTCATTTAATGAACTGTATTCCAATAGTTTAATAAACACGTAAAACTCTTATTTTGATGGACAAATTTGTCCCTCCTGGCAGAGATGGATTTAGAAGGTAAAAACTGAGGGAAGAGCATCCAAAAACCCAGACTATGAAAAGTTGATCATCTGTTTACTATAAACTTTAAAAAATATACAAATAATAGCTTAAATTCTTTTTGTCACTCAAAAAACTGGGGGCCTAAGCTTCCCTGGTCCTGGGTTAGATCTGCCACTGCCTCCTAGCAAAATCTGAAATGACAACTATACGAAATGTTAGTATAGCAACACTTCATGCCCTCTCTTTCCATTGAGTCGTAACAAGATGTCGAATTAAGGAACTTTTTTAATATATTGTATAAAAAATCGTAGGTACCCACTTTACTTTGGTCTATCAAGCACTCGAAATCCACCTGATACAGTCCTCCTAAAGCCACTGCGTACTTTTAAACTTACTGTTTGTAGCGTCTAATTGCTCATTAATTCAGGATACGGTCGTAATTAAAATAAATATGTTGCTCTTATAACGTATTTTTATAACTAACTAACTCTATGGCCTATGGAACCCGGAGGTTCAATGCCGCGTTCACAAAAGCTCTCCACTGACTTCTATCCTTAACCAACTGGATCCAGTTTCTACTTTGTATTCCAATCTCTGCGAGATCCATCTTAATATTGTCCTCCCATCTGCGTCTTTGAAAATTTCTACTAATTTCTACTAGTAATTTCTATTAATTTCTACTAATTTTTACTAATTTCGAGTAATTTCTACTAATTTCTACTAATTTCTACTAATTTCCCTTCAAACGGTAGATACCCTTTGTGGGTGCCCTTGTAAAAAAAATATATTTCATAAACTTTGCTGCAGTGCTGCAGCAGTTCATTGCTAATATCCTAGATAGTAGAAGCAGAAAAAAGTAGAGTTTGGGATAGTTTTAGGATCTAGACTACCAATAATGTTCTCCATTACAATAGCTTTACTTATTGTATACTATAACTAGCCTTCGGCTAGCTTGGAATTCGCTTCCAGACGCTGCATTTACTCGGCCTATGGACTCGCACCTTTTATTTCAGCCTTTGCTTTCGTTCTCCACACGACGAGAATACGTTTATGTATTATTTTTTGCGAAAAATTTTAACCACTTTCTCCCTTAGAATACGAATTTTAATCAAAGTGAAATTATAAAAACCATGTCAGCTCTAATGCTAATTATGTTCAAAAATTCATTCCAAACGGTTCACTCGTTTCTCGCTGATGGTGAGACTGACAACCTTGAAAATATGGCCACATTATTATAAAACTGCAACCCCCATCCTTTTTGCTTTCTGTCTTTTACTCCCCTTCTAAGATAACGTTTTAAAACATCCTGAAACACGTCTTTAAATATTTTAAATTAAAAGCCTAATACAAATTTTCATGCCTCGAACCTTAAGGGATTTTCAGGTATGGCTATCTAAATTTAACGATTGCCAACCATACGATTTTCTTCGTACCTTTTTCTTCCGTAGTATGGAAAAATTTTAAAACGACGAAACTCGTCTTTAATTATTTTAAATGAAAAAAACTCAAATACCAAATTTCATTTCCCATACCTTAAAGGATTTCGAGAACCGGCCATCTTATTTTAATAATATTGCAACCCCCACCCCTTTTTCTACCGGAGTTTTTAATCCCTTGAAGGGAAATATAAAAAATTGCTAAAACAGGTTTCTATTTTTAAGAATTGCAGCCCTGACTCTTTTTCCTTGTAGGATATATATATATAAACACTGAAACAAGTCTTTAATTAATTCACTAAATTTGATTTCTCTAACTTTAAAATATTTCGAGATATGGTAATTACGTTATAAAAATTGTAATCTCATCTTTTTCTTTCCGTCTTTGTTTTCCTTCTAGGGGAAATAAATAAGCTAAAACGTTCGAACATGCCTTTAATTATTTTATATGGGAAGTAAATATACCAAATATCATGCCTGTACCCTTCAAAGTTTCAGAGATATGGAGATTTTATTATAATAATTGCCAAACTCCATTTTCCCCCTCTTCTCTGTCGAATTTCCAAAAATCCTTCCGTAGTGGTATCTTACGTCACAAATCCTACAGTATAACTACTAACTAACTCAATGGTCTATGAAACCCGGAGGAAGCTCTCCATTGACTCTTATCTTTAGCCAACTGAATCCAGTTTCTACTTTGTATTTTTATTTTTGCGAGATCTATCTTAATATTTTCCTCCCATCTACTCCTAGGTCTTCCTAATGGTCGTTTTATGATTGGATTTCCAGTTAAAATTTTGAAAGCATTCCCACTTTCTTCCATTACGACTACATGACCTGCCCACCTGAGCTTAACAAACTATGCAGTATAAACTATGCAGTTCCTCGTTATGAAATTTCCGCTATTCTCCACCTCGTTCGTTCCTCTTGGATCCGAATATTCGTCTCAAAATTTTATTCTTAAACACTTTCAGTCTGCGTTCTTCCTTAAGAGTAAGCGACTATGTTTCGCAATCATGCAGGACAACAGAAACGATTATTGTTTTATATACAAGTAAGCTTCAAATTCCAGGACAGAATTAGCGGAGGCAGAAGATTTTGAACTGATGCACTGTCGAAATTTCATGTTTCTAGCTTAAGCGATTTTGGTCAGAGTGTCGATCAGCCAATGAGCTAGCCAGACGTCTTATTTTATATACAGAGATTAAATAAACTTATCGCTGAGCAAGGCAAACTGATTTTTATTATAAAACTACAGTAATATCGTATACGAGTTTCGCCAACTGAACTGTTTGGCTTCATCAGACACTATCTTGAGGCATCTCGTAAGTTGCACTTTTTTAAAAAGTATTTCCATTAAAGTGTAACATAGAACATTAAAAAAAAATATATATATATAAACTTATTGTCAAAAAGACACTCTGGTGCGTGGGGTACCTGGTTGAATCCCAGCTTGTCCCAAGTGATTTTTTATGATTTACAAACACAGTGTACGTAGATTTTGTTGGTGTTCTCTCGTTTCCTCCCACTTTCTTCGTTCCACCATTTCGTTCATTACCATAACCAGCGTCTTTCTTAACCTCGGAGCATAATTCAAACTAAAGAAAAAGATACTACACTGTTACTCCTACTCAGGCCCGTATCCAGGGGGGTCTAGGGGGGCCGGGCCCCCCTAAATTTTGGCTGGCCCCCTAAATATTTTACAGTAGGCTTGCAAAAGAACAATAATATGGTGATGAACTATCATATGGTTGGATCGGGCCCCCCTAACTTCAGCCGACCCCCCCCCTAAGATTTTGGGCTGGCTACGGGCCTGCTCCTACTCCTATTGTTCGGCGTTTACTCATGCAAGGAACAGAGGTTTATCAAATAGAAGGCTACTCGCTAAAGGGACTATGCACCTGAAAAACCATTGAAATTTCTTGTTTCAAGGTATAAGTCATGCTACTCATGTTCGTCTGTTTGTTTCTTTGTTTTAGTTATTATTATTACTGATTTTATTTCATTTTTGGGGGTCTTGCTGGCCTCTTTTTGGTTGATTCATTTAATTTGGAGTTTAACATACCCCATTCAGCACTGGAGGACGTGCATCTGCAGCTTAACATGGAATCGAAACCTAGTCTGCAACGCCGAAGGTGCGTACGCTAATGAGATGGTTCGATTTACTGACCTATTAAGACTGACAAATGAGAAACACCAATGACTTGTAATGATCTAGAAAAAGAAATTTGTTCCGTCTGGATAAGTGTGTTTGTGTGTCATAGAAGAGAGATACAGAGTGGAAGAGTAGCGCAATCATCTGCACGTGCCGTGGCGTCAGACGTCTAAGATGTTAGAAAGTTCGATAATATAAACTTTATATTATACCATAAAACAAAACATACGCTATCAAAAGTAGTAATTGAATCACTTATACTGGAGTTGGTAATCAGGACAAAAAATATAACAAACACAAAGAGAAGGAAGTATATCTTTATCAAAACTCTAGTTTTGTATCCATCAACTGCATAATAAATCCAGTTTTTATTCACAAACTTTATCATAAACCTAGTTTTTATCGACAAACTTTGCTATAAATCCGATTTTTATCCACAAACTTATACTTTATCATAAATTCAATGTTATCCACAGACTTTACCATAAATCCAGTTTTTATCCACATATTTTAATAAGCCCAGTTATTATCCACAAACCTTATCATAAAATCAGTTTCTAATCATATACTTTATCATAAACCCAGTCTGTATATACAAATGTTATCGTAAATCCAATTTTCGTTCACAAACTTCATCACAAATCCAGTTTTTATCCACCTAGTTTGTCATAAACCCAGTTTTTATCCACAAACTTTATCATAAACCTAGTTTTTATCCACAAACTTTATTATAAATTCATTTTTTTTTTTTTTTTTGCTACAGAGTCGCGGTGGCGTAGTTGGTAAGGTAAGCCCAACCTATTTACCAACTGCCTGGCCCGGGTTCGATCTCTGGTCATACCGGTAATTGTTTCCTCATTCTACCGCTGTTTTAGTGCATCTCTGGTCCTCACTCAGTCTCTGTAAAATGAGTGTAGTGCTGATTACATCCCTTTCCGTGGTATGTGCCAACTTTTACTAAGTGTATAGCCTTCCACTCAATCTTTGGCCATTCTATGGTCTGACTCGAATGTTTACTTTACCTTATATTTTTGTTCAGAAACTTATGTGGTGTCTTACCTAAGTTCCAATAATGCATGAAGGTGGTTCATTCTAGGATAACTGTATTATACTATCTGAAAAGAAGTTTAAACCACACAATCTCTCATCTTCGCTCACAGTCTTGCACTGTAGTACGTAACAAATAACAGTGTCACGTGCACACCACACAAAGCTGTTTGGTTTCTATGCCGTCACATTTTCTGTCAGCAGGGAAGTACGCAGGGGGTGGGTTCTGGGGGTCCGGACCCCCGAAATTTCGACTTTTGTGTATATTTAGCCTAAATTTTAGGGGCAATTTTAGGAATTTTAATATAAAATACACTCATATTGAGTTTGGACCCCCTCCGAAAGAAATTCCTGCGTACGTTACTGTCTGTCAGTATTAAAACAGAAAATGGTAGTAGATTTCCCACTTCCAGTTTAAATAGAGAGAATAGAATGGAAATGGAATATATTCTTGGAACACTTAATTGATAGCATTTAACTGTTTCTCGTTATCTATTAACGTTTTAACTCTATAGCGATCAGTGTCCAAACCCGAAGGTGTTGATTTCTGTCATTTTCTGCTTGAATCAAGGATTAAGAGGCCTAATCACTGCGAAATTAAAATACCGCTAATTTTACAGTAATTTTGTGATATCTTCAAATAGATAAAATATAATCAAAGTGTGGAACAAAAGCGCGATATATATTATTTTGTAAGAGGCACCGTTATCACGAGTCACCTAGTGGCTTTCTGTTTGCAGTCATTTAAAAACGCGAAAATAAATGCCGATTTTCGAAATGATTGAAAATCGAAAGCAGATAAGTGAGTTGTGATAGCTGTATCACATGTAAAATAATATTCTCTAGCGAGCTCTTGTCCCACTTTTCGATTATCTTTTATCTATTTGATCGCATATCACATAATTACTGTAAAATTAGCGGTATTTTACTTTCGCCGTGATGGAGCCTCTTAAGGCAAAAAGGCGGTAACTATTCTTTGAACGGAAATCGATTCCAAAATTAAGGGATTCTTGATATCATCTATCGTTTATGCATTAAGTTCGCTAGATATATATTGACATCAGTTGTTGTAGTGGATTTATGTCACTCCCGGTCTCAATAGAGAGTTAAGGATAGAGATTAAATGTGTGGGACTCTTAATCGATTACAGGTAACCGCTTCTTGCTATCTATTATCGTTTTTACCCTTCAACGGTAGATTTCTTCTACTTCCAATTTAGAAGAGAATAAAACTTCCATCAAGTAATTCAAAATTATAATGATACATTAAGTAGTTCTTCAGATTCTTTTGTCTCCTGGACGTTCAAATATATGAACAGTGTAAAGAAGATTTTGTTGATAAGCCAAACGACTTAAAAACACTTAATGTATACAATAAAGATTTATCCAGCAATAAAGGTTTATGACGGATATACAACTGGAATTATGATAAAGTTTGTGGATAAAAACTGGGTTTATGATAAAGTATGTGGATGAAAACTGGATTTATGAATTTGTGGAGAAAAACTGGGTTTATGATCAAGTTTGTGGGTAAAAACTGGTTTTGTGATAAAGTATATGGATAAAAACTGGTTTTGTGATAAAGTATATGGATAAAAATTAGGGATGGCCACAAAGTTCCGGTTCCGGCGGAGATCCGGTTTTCAGAACCGGTTCTGGAACCGGTTCCGGACCTGGATCCGAAAACACGGTCCCAGAACCCGGTTGTCATTCACTAGTTTAAGATATCACCATAATGCATATTTTCATTTACAATACAACTCTCAATATTGGCTTCCAAAAAGCTTATTTAGAATAGCGTTTCCGGAATTCCAGTGAATTCCAAACCCCGTCAACAAATTTCCTAAGGCCAAAGAGAACATTGTACCTGTTTCAAATATTTTCAATTAATTTTGTTAATACAACAAAGCTATATTAAGAAATATGACCAACAATATATTCCACCTGCAATATATTAGACATTACTCATGAGGCGCGCTCAAAGAATTACATATTTTGTACGGCTTCAAATGAGGGAGTTCAATACCACAAGACATTTTGAGACTGTGTAATATTAGATTGCTGTTATTCTACATCCCACAAAAAAGTAATGTTCAAGTACTTACACTTAGGCCTATATTCTCAGGGGAAAGTTAGTTAATTGTGTTGTATAAAGAAAGAGGAATTACAAATGTAGTGTAAGATCAAATCTACATGAAGGCTACATCAATGACTTCGCTTCTAAAGCAAGTATCATTATATGGAGAAAGTACACAAATATCTACCGAGTTGCTGGATGCTCCGTAAGTGAGCCTCTAGAAAAAAAAAAGTTACGAAGTTATTATGGGTTGGGGTGGGGTTCGGATCCCTCCGTGAGCGCACCCCTGTTGCTCATTACATTTATTGCTAACAATGATGAAAACGAGGGAAGAGAATAATATGGCATGTCAGACGAAAACGTTGCTACACAGCCAGTGGTTTATAGCCTAATTTCGCAATATTTATCAAAGTGTATCGTTTTAAAACTTTTGTTATTTATTAGACAAATGAACACAAAATAGGATTTAGCTCTCCAAGCCTGGCTTTGCCAGTGAATTTAAAATTTAACCTTTTCTGTGGCATTTGAGTACACTGCAGGATTTCCCTCGGGGCCCGCATAACTACAACACAAAAGGATGACAGCAACAAAAAAATATACTCGTGCGCTTCCGTTTGTCGTTCCACAGAGACTGTTCAAATCATTATTCACCACACTACCACACACATACACACATACAAGGGAACAGCGCCAGAGGGAACATATGCTAGAAATTGTCTATTGTCCTTTCACGTACATTGTATATGGATTTATTAGTATATAATTACATTGCTCTAGAATTAATCAGCATACTCGTAGATAATAAGGCTTTCATATAGATACAGAAACATACAAAATTCATAAAATTTCTTGTGTTGTTCACGAGCTGGTAAAAAATAATATATATTACTCGCAGGATACCCGTTTTTCGCACGGGGAGAATAGTTTTCATTTTAAACATAGTGGGGTGTAGTTAGATTTAAACAGCATCGGAAGTGCCACTGTTCATCTCAACCACCCCGAAACCTATGGATTCAACACTAATATAGGGGCATTTTACATCATTTTTATATATCTCCCCTACTAGTCCCCTAAGTGGCGGAGCTGAATTTGGATTTAAATGGGATCGGAAGTATCAATGTTCATCTCAGCGACTCCGAGAATTATGAATTTGACACTAATATTGGTCATTGTCGATTGCTTTTAAATATCTACCCTCCTCTCCCAAGTTGCGGGGCTGATTTGGATTCAAACGGCCCCGGAAGTATCACTGTACATCTCAGCGACCCCGAAAACTATGGATTTGAAACTAATATTGGTCATGGCACCGATGGCTATGTTAGCCTGTCACGTATGAGGAATGATGTTCCTCGGCGATGACACTGTCACAGGAAAGGGAAAGAAGAAAGTGTTGGATAAGGAAGGAAGCGGCCTGGGATCTGTACGTTAGCTACCATCCCGATAATTGCCTGGTGTGAATGAGAAAAAAACCCAGAAAAAATCTCAATCAGGATGACTGGTCTGGAAAAGCTTTTACACTTTATCAACCTAGTGCCCCCATCGGGAATCAAACCCGGGACCGTGTAAATCAGTTCACTGAGCACAATAAAAATATAATAAATACTGTTTAAATAAGAGTTAAGGGTTCGTCTTGGAAGAAGAAACATAAAAATAAAATGAAGGATGATTTTGGTTTCAACTATGCGTGTTTTACTTGTCTAAAACATCATTAGTTTTCAATACAAAAATGCAAATAAATGCAGTGTGTTTGTCCATAGTGAAACTTGAGCGTATTGCTAGTCTCTTAAGGTCTTTAGCTAGAACATTAGGTTCCACAAACTATTCAACTATTATATACAGATTTTCTTAACCACTGTGTCGCGAGACACTGGTGTATCGCAAATACATGTCAGGTATGTCGCGAGATTTTTAATTTCTTGTAAAATCTTCCGTAAAGAAATCATCTTTAGAAGAAAATAAAAATTTACCACCAATCGATTTGATTTCACACTTGTCTTCCAAGTTTAAAGCTGGAAAGTTTGCTTTTAACGCTGTTCATTTTTCTTTGGAAAGAAACACTGGACATAAGAATGTTTCTGTCAAGAGTTCATCCACGCATAGATATGCTTTGCAAAAATCGTCAGGGACAAATATAATTTTAAGGTAGATATCTTCTTATATTTCTAATGGTAATATTTTTTTTCACATTCCTGCTTAAGAGTCATAAGTTTCTTTTATGTTAATATGTTTCCATTCAAGAGTCTTACGTAATTTTTTTGTGAGGTTTGTATCTCATAGTCCTTTCATAATAATCATAAAAACTTATGTATTTTTATGTGATTTCTTGCATCTAGGAAAACAATCACATTAAGGGGTGTCACGAAAGTTTGAAATGTACTTTGGTTTGCCCCAAAAGAAAAAAAAAGTTGAGAAACGTTGGGCTAAAACAAGCTCTTAACCGCTTCAGTGTAGTGCACCAGTATTTAATTAATCCTGTTTGTTACGGACAATATGTAAACACAGTTCATACATACAAGAACAAAATTAACACACAATGCAGTTAAAAAAGAAACCACTTCTTTCCCGCTAGTTGAAAATGAACGCGTTTCTTTGAATATTTCATATTGATGGTTGTTTTAACTACTTATAATGTTTTTGCTCACCACAAGAAAAGAACACTTTGGGTTCCGTAAAATTAGCAACTTTCACAAGCAGCTGTTAAACTACCGTTAAGTGTAAATTATGCTTTACGGCCTTTTTCTTTGTGTCTTTTTATCCTTCGTTCTTGTAAACTTTCCTTGTGTAAACAACCACCGCATGATTTTGAGTGGTTATTTATTTATGATCGCTCTCTCTCCATCTCTTCATTGATTATTATCATTATTATTATGCATATGGCTGCTCTTCTTTCTAATCTGTATGCATACATACACAAACACACATACTTATAAACCCACACGGCAGGAGTCTGCTCTCAAGGAATAACAACAAATAGGACCATTTACATTCTTTTTTTTATAGTCCACGTCTCTTTAATCTTAAATTACAACACCCACCAATTTTACGATAGTTTGTTTGGACAAGATCTTCTAAGCATTTTCAACTTTTTTTTTTTTCCCAAAAAAAGGTTAGCTATTTTGAGTTAAAATGATTCATTTATGTGGTACTTTTTTCTATTCAAATTTCCATGCGTAAGATGGAAACACTTTACCATAAGTAGTACAGCAGCAAGACGATCTAATGCATATGAACCGATAAATGTCCTACTAGAAAGCACCTTATGCCTTCAATTTGTTAAGGGCTGGAATTTACGGTAATGTAAAACCGATATTATTATGTCCTATGGTAAAATGGTTTCATTTTTTCTGCTTCTTGTTTGATATGGTTTGCAGTGGTAGTTTTACGGCAACCAACTACCAAGATAGTATACCATTAGAATCAACCGACAACCATTATGCATACAATCAAGACAGTAACGAGTTTTGTATCTTTTGTTTTTCCTTCATTTTTATGTATAAATACAGTGTTGATTCGATATACGAGAGTCTCGTCTTTAAAGTAATCTTTTTTTTTTAATAAATAAACTTGCGAGCGAAGACTCGAGTAGCATGCATTAAAGATGTGACTTAGGCTAGTAATAAAGTAATTTTACATTACACGACATTCAAACATTACCAAAACGAGAGCGTCCATATATACTGTGAAGGTTACCCATGAAATGAGACGAGACAGAGCTCTTCCAATAGAAAGCTATTCACTTTCCGAGGCGAGACGTCGTTCTCACAGCGCCTTTTCGAGATGAGACACCCTCATCTCTCGTCTCATAAGCATCTCTAACACATTGATTTCAGTAACACAGGAAAAATCTCTCTTTCGCTTGCAGCATTTTTACAAACAAATAGGTTTAATGTAAGCGAAAATAAATTCATGCAATAATTGCTTTTGTGTATTCTTTGTAATAAAAGGCTAAATTACAAAGTCCCTATCATATTGTTTTAATCAGGGGTAAAAATGGATCTGAAAAGCTAGGAGGACGGATGACGTCACTCCGTCCCCCTGCCTATCTTTGCCCATTGTTATTTTTTTTGGAAGTGGGGACGCCATTGATATTTCTTGGAACTGGGGTAACGGCGTCCTCCGCGTCCCGCCTCACTTTTACTTCTGGTTTTAATAAGAACCATTGAAGAAAAATTATGATTAACCACAAATTTAATAGTCAATCTCTCCGAACTAGTAATATTTCTTGCGTTCTGAGCTCGGCGAGATCTATCGTGCCAAAGTTGGTTAAGATCGGATAAATTTCGTCGACAACTGAAAAACCAGTTTTTATGCATGAGTAACTCCTGCAAAGCTTTTGATAAAATCAAGCAGAAACAACAAAATTTTTATGGCTCTAAAAAGAGTATGGCCTTCGTTCTAATCTGATGCAGGTGATCGTTTATATTCTGCAACAATATACAAGGTTAAGCATAAATAATTCATTCGTTTTGAAAAGGGTATATTTTCAAAAGTATTATAGGTACACACATGAAAACTATATGAAAAGAACCAGAAACTCATCAAGTTTGTATTGTGTCGAGTTTGGCACTCTCTCACTGGCACATATCAGTTCGTGATTACGTGAACGATAAAGTTCTACATCGCTGGATTGTTCGTATTGGTGAGAATGGCCTAGCTTTGGTCCTCTGACCTCCCATATCTCCTGATTTAACCCCCCGCTACTTCTTCCTGTCGCGGTACGTTAAGAACCTTATTTACGTACCCTCGTTACCATAATCTTAAGTCGAGGTCAAAGAACGCATCAGTGCTGCAGTACAGACAATTGATAGAACTATGCTACAAAATGTATGGAATGAGCTGGAGTATCGTCTGGATGTGTGTCATATCACCAAAGGGGAACACATTGAACATTTATATTATAGAAGGTGTATAAACTTGGTGAGCGTGTGGTTCTTTTCATATATTTTTCATGTGTGGAAATATAAACTTTAAAAATTATAGCCTTTCTCAAAATGAATGAATGATTTATGTTAGCCCTGTAGTATTCATTTATGTAGGTCTACTGTGCTGGAAAATCATGCACCGTTAAGTAGCAGGTTATGTCTATTGATGTTTGATTCCCTCTAATAGAAACGCACATATTACTTATAAATAAATCAGAAAATAACAATGTTCATTTACTTACAACAACTTTTGCACCAATCATAAATTTACAGTTGGATCTACAACTTGGAATCAATTTAATCGACAATCTTTTTTAATGTAAAAACAGATGTGAATTTATGTGTTATCTCATTTCGCAATAACTACAGAACGAATTAAAATTACACTTGATGTAGGCACTCAAGAATTTTATGATATTACATTTGATAATTTTCGGCATAACAAGGGGGGTATGACTTAAAATAATCGAAAACAACCGATATTAGTGTCTAATCCATAGTTTTCGGAATGACTAAGACGAATAGTGACACCACCGATGCTGTTTAAGTCCAAATTCATCCCCTATCGACTTGGGGCTGAGAGCTAGGGTGGAAAGAGAAGACATGTAATAATAATAATAATAATAATAATAATAATAATAATAATAATAATAATAATAATAATAATAATAATAATAATAATAGTGACCAATATTAGATTCCAATCCATACTCTTCTAGGCTGCTAAGATAAATAGTGTCACACTCTCATTGTTATTTAACTTGACATACAACCCCAATCAGCATGAGGCTGATAGGATAGGAAGGATGAACAAAAATAATCAAAAACCACCGATATTAGAGTCCAATCCATAGTGTTCGGGGTTACTGAGATGATTGAGGCATTCTCGATGCCCTTTAAGTCTAAATTCATTCCTCATCAGAATTAGGGCGAGAAGAGGTGAGGGTTGGGATGGGAAAGCGTAACACTACGAAGGAGGGTTTGAAATATTTTGTATAAACCTAGTTCTCCTGTGCAAGTAAGGGACATTTCAGATCTATATTTTGATCTGTTTTGATCTAGATTAGGCTGATCTATTCTTTGTACACAGCAAGAAATCGTTTTGTTATTTCAACAACATGCCTATGTGTTAACACGATTGTGTTAAAATATAACACAAACAAGTGGTTAGAACAACTCACTCTCCATTTGGAGTTGTGTGTCAAATGCCGGTAGTTGAAATGACACACAGCCTGTGTGTTAAATTAACACAAGTGTAGAATCTTCGGTGTTGTTTTCTGCGTGATTCCAAATATTTTGGACATCTAATTATAAATGCTTATGAATTGAAGCTACAGACAAACACAGTAGAAAGAAATGCTTAAACAAATCCAGGTATACGCAAAACTTCAAAATGCAAACCGCGCAATGTGTTTGCAATTGTTTTACATAATGTTTCTGAAGAAACCCTAACAGCACAAGATGTGCTAAGCATGTGCCATTTAGGTTCTAAATTCATCTCCCACATTTGATGCATTTATTGCTTCTTTTTCTAAACGATTGTGTATTAGAAGCAACAAACGCATCAACTTTATTAGATGGCAACTGTCGCCGATCATTTGAAAGTGAATATGGAAGAACTATAAAATAAAGTAAATAGACAGTTGTCATTTTGTTATAAAATTAGGTCTACATGGCGAGCAGATTTTATCTTATCCCTAACGGTTATCGTCGAATATACTTGGCTTAAAGGAGCACTCTGATTAGCCAAATTCAAAAGACCTCAACAATTTATCCCTCTACAAGCGACAGGTTTCTTCATCGCCTCCGTGTTCAAGTCGGAAGAGCACGCGGCTAGTAATTAAAAGATTGGTGGTTCGTGACCCCCGTCACTGAAGTACATTTTTTTTTACTTGTTTAAAGTGTTTTTTTTTTTTTTTTTTTTTTTTTAGACTCAGCATAATGTAAACACATTACGCATACAGGCGATTTAACATATTTTGGTGGAGTAATTTGTGGTTCATTAACGCTTGCGGCACGGCTCAATACCTGTGTTAAAATTGAGTTGAATTAGCACAACCATTTTATACTGTGTATCAATGTTACTTTACAGCTTGATTTCCCATATTAAATTACTGGTAAATAATATATTTAAATAATTTAGAATTTAATTTTATCGTAGCATTTTTTGTTGTTAAGTTTCTTGGTATTTGTTTTCTTATCACTCTACCTAAAATAGACTCACTATATCTATTAACATATGCCATACCTTGTCCCGTCCTGTAATAATAATAATAATAATAATAATAATAATAATAATAATAATAATAATAATAATAATAATAATAATAATAATAATAATAATAATAATAATAAAAAATAATAATAATAGAGTTCAGTGATCTTCACTGTTCCCTTTCGCTGATCATTTTCTAAAACAGCATGTTTTGGAGAACTATTTCTGACATAAAACAGAAGCCAGGACTTCATAAGCTGTTAATCTTACCGGTCCGCATTAACTAACAACCAAATTAAAACGGAAGCCAGAATAATTATACGAAAGAATACCTTCCGTCTTCCATTTAATGTACTATGTTACTATGGAGACTACAGTATTATGCTATCGATTGACACGGAGAGATAGTGAGAATGCATAATTGTTAATGTTTTTCTTTTCCCTTCCTCTCATTTTCCTACCTTTGGAACTTAATTCCGCAAATTTACAATGCAAACGAATGCATAATGGATGTACACAAGCAAGCACTTACAATATTTATGCAGTGGTTATCTTCCTTCTCTGTATCTTAAAACGAAATTTCTGCTACAATATAGTATCATCGTCTCAGCGTAGATAACGTATTTGAAGATTAATTCTTCGAAATTAACGTGTTTATTGAAAGAAAAGCGTGAGTATAGCTATAAATTATATATTATTATCATTACCATTATTACTTAATGCATTATGCTATGAACATTCTATTTTGCAAAGTTGAATTGAAGTGTATTGTAAAACTTCGTCCCATATAGGTATAGCTAGAGCATTAATAAAAAGAGTGTCCAGAATCGACTCCCACTACAGACTTTTATTATAAAATATCTAACTATAAAAGTATTTTTACAAAATACTATACAAGTAATCTCTTCAAATTTACAAGGTAAGTTACAGGTAGTCTTTGACCGTAAGGTCGCAGACAGGATCTCTACAGAGGCCCGAAGCAGGCTAAGCAGAGTGGAATTAGGGACCCTAAGCTCCGATGCAAGCAGAGAGAAGGTTAAATGGCCAACAGAGTCCCGAAGCAGGCTAAGCGGCTATTTTTAGGATTCCCAGTCAGCGCGCCGAAGCAGACTAAGCCAGGAGAAAGTATAGGCGTAATCCCGAAGTAGACTAGAGGCCCTCGGGTTAGGTTACTCCTAATGTTCCGAAGCAAACAATAGGAGGGACACCAGAAAACTGGTACCGAATTGCCTTTGTCCATCCAATTTATAGGGTTCCTTGGGTGGCGGTGGCGCTGCTGCTCTGTTGTCGTCTGTTGATCCGTGGGAGGGGCAAGAAGCCGTCGTCTGCAAGTGATTGTAGATCCATTTGGTGTTAAATCTTCTTGCCAAACCACGTGGTGGTGTTTGTAAACACTGGCGTGTGGAAATGTTTGTTTACTACATTACGTGGGACATTACAGTATAGTCTTGTTCAAAAATCTTGGCCACTCACCTTCCTTTTGAAGGCCATGTTCTGCAACTATACATCCTCCTCTTTCTCATCATCATCATATGTATTTCACGTTATTGATAGCTTACTTGGCGCAACGGAGAAACTTCAATGCTTCAAGGTCTTCCGCTAACCTCTTCATCTTCACGTACGATTTTCCTATTATGATATTGTCCATTAATTGTAGTCTCCTTCGTCGCCTCCCTCTCTTTCCTGCCACCATACCGTCTAGCACGTCCCTAATGATGCAATTCCTTCTTAGTCAATGATGCAATCCATTTGTTTTCCTCTTCTTAATAATATCTAACATTATTCTTTTCTCCTTTACCATTGCTAAGTTCCTTTCCTTCGGATTCCGCTCTACCCAGCAAATTCTATTCATTCTTCTCCTCACCCACATTTCGAAAGCTTCCAGTCGTTTATCTCCATTTTTGCACAATACTGCTCACAAAGCATTTTATGAGTTTCTAAATCTTTATTCAAGAAGATCCCACAAAATATTATTTTCTTCCTCCTAAAGGCTTCTTTCGCCCATTCCTATCCATGCTTTTATTTCATGTTCACACTTCATTTAATCACAAATAGTAGTTCCCAGGTATCGAAAACTAGCCACCTGTTCTATTTTCTGCCCTCCTACTTCTATATTTGACATTGACCACTTCGTTCCAATCACCATAACTTTTGTCTTTCTCATATTTATTTTCATCCCATATGCATCACAGACATTCCTCAAGTTTTCTAACATATTACTGATGTTTTCTTCAGATTTTACAACAAGTACCATATCATCTGTAAACCGTATACGCCTAATAATTCCACCTCCTCCTGAAATGCTGTCTTCATTATATAGGCTCTTTTTTTCTTACTATCTCTTTTAGATAGAGGGGGCCGCGGTGGCTCAGTGGTAGAGCGTTCACCTCTGGTGCTTGGGGTCCCGGGTTCGATCCCAGCCCCCACCAAGAGAACTTTGTGGTGGACAAACACCGTGTGCGTGGGTTTTCTCGAGGTTCTCCCGTTTCCTCCCACTTTCTTCATTCCACCATTTCATTCATTACTCATCATCACCGTCTCCTTTAGCCTAACCGGCATAACCGTGGGACGTAAAACTCAAAGATTTCATTTCATTTTTCTTTTAGATAGATATTAAATATTGTTGGTGGGAAACATCATCCTTGTTGAACTCCCTTTGCAATTGCACTTTCCAATTTCTGCGAGATTCATTTTAATATTGTGATCCCATCTGTACCTACAGCCCATTTGATACAACTTGTCCCTTCTGACAGTTGCTTTCCTCTGTTTTTTCCTGCACGTGGTCATAACAATCTGGCAAGAAGAACTGTTTCTATGGCAACAGCACGTTCAGCCAATTGTAGTGGCTCATTTCTCTCGCTCTACAGTGGTAAACATTATAACCTTTCCGCACGTTACCAATTTAAATATAAACAAATGCACATCGTTTCAGTCGAATGTCAACTTGAGTAGCGAATCTGCTGGTTATTGAGAAAATTATTTTTAGTTCTCTTTTGTGCCATTTAATTTTATAAAAGTGAGATATGCTTGCAATGAATAATTTCTTGTTTCAACACCAGACGGAAAAGCTGTCAACACAGCATTGAAAACCACGTACGCGCAGGGATCTGTCAGAAGGGACAAGTAGTATCAATTACAGTATAGATCTTCCTAATGTTTTTTTTTTTCAATTGGGTTTCCAGTTAAAATTTTGAAAGCGTCCCTATTTCCTTCCATTCTGAATACGTGACCTGCTCACCTGAGCCTCTTAGACTAAATAACCCTAAAAAGGTTAGGTAAACGGCACAAATTTTACATTCATAATATGGTTCATTTTACATTTAAAAATAAGTGTTTTATTTTTATCACTTATCACAACATGAAATCTAGTTCTGATACATTTTTTTTGTTTTACATATATGTTTCCTCTATCGTCTCAACCAGAATTCTGAGAAACAATTCTATCTGCATGGATTTCCTCCATATCCGTAACAGATTCCATGTTTAGGAAAACACATGTTAAATTTCCATACGAAAACAGGATGGAGAAATAAGACAATTACAAATGTTCGAACAAGAATTAAATCTGAGCGGTTATTCTCTTAACGTGATGGTATCTATTGTCAACTCTTCTCCCACCAACCACAAATCCACATATTTCATACAAAACTAAGTTAGGAGGATTTACTGGACGACCAGAATTTCCTTCCCCTCCCCTTCCCTCTCAAACCCTCATTCTTAAGCACTTAATCCAATTAAATGGTACGTTATAAGCTGTGCCCACGCGTCCGTGAGACCATTAAAGTAAGAAATTCAGCAGCCGGACAAAATTTCTTCTTTGGTTGCAGTGAATTGTATTATTGTTTAAAAAATACAAACAATAGATGGAGCTTACCTTTGTGTATTATTATTTTCCATACATTCTTGTTTAATATTAACCCCTAGCGTTCCTGTGACATCCATGTAGATATCATAAAAAACTCCGTTGTAAATTACCAGTGACATCCATGTGTATGTCATAAAAGACTCCGTTGTAAATTACCAGTGACATCCAATGTGTATGTCATAAAAGACTCCGTTGTAAATTACCAGTGACATCCATGTGTATGTCATAAAAGACTCCGTTGTAAATTATCAGTGACATCCAATGTGTATGTCATAAAAGACTCCGTTGTAAATTACCAGTGACATCCAATGTGTATGTCATAAAAGACTCCGTTGTAAAATACCAGTGACATCCAATGTGTATGTCATAAAAGACTCCGTTGTAAATTACCAGTGACATCCAATGTGTATGTCATAAAAGACTCCGTTGTAAATTACCAGTGACATCCAAGTGTATGTCATAAAAGACTCCGTTGTAAATTACCAGTGACATCCAATGTGTATGTCATAAAAGACTCCGTTGTAAATTACCAGTGACATCCATGTGTATGTCATAAAAGACTCCGTTGTAAATTACCAGTGACATCCAATGTGTATGTCATAAAAGACTCCGTTGTAATTTACCAGTGACATCCATGTGTATGTCATAAAAGACTCCGTTGTAAAATACCAATGACATTCATGGGGATACATTCTATACTTTCTATATTAAGGGTCGTATTAATCCTGGTGATGATGATTTTCGTTTAGTGGATGCAAGCTACGAGTTAGTTCTAGTATTTCTTCTTAGGTGACAGCACTTTACTGACAGGAAAAAATGTTATGCTTCCATAGATGGCAGGCGTAAGGGAGCATTCAATTATGACACACATATGTTTGTTTTGACGATAAACAATTGATAGCTTCGAGATCGTATTTCGAGATTTAGAAAAAAAAAACTTTGTCTTTGATCTCCGGTCAGCGTTTCCAACCTGATGTAGCATAAAATCCCTTCAGAACATCAAAATTTCAATGCAAATATTTACTTTTTTTGGGCTGTATAAGATGCATATATCCTCGTTTTTTTTATAGATTCAATCTTAGGAAGAGCTTGAAATAATTAATCTTTCCAAAGCCAACTTACGTGCAGTTCTTCGCTTAAATTGGCTAAATTTCAACGCTTAAGGCAAGTATGTTGCGTTTTTTATATTTTTGTATAAAAACTGGATTCATTTAGCCTAGAGTAGACTTTATTATTATTATTTGCACTAATGGAATTCATTATCAACATTCTTGATCATTTATTCTTTGGCCAAAATAACCCAGAACTCATCACGAGGAGGTGGCTGTACTTCAAGTCCCGCCGTGTTTAATCTTCTTCCATGGTCTTGTATTCTCACTTGTTTTACTTTTCGGGATTGCAAACTCTTTTTTCGATCCAAATTTTGGCATTTCCGTGCGAGAAAGCAAGGCACAGCATATGAATCCGTCGCGACTTCCCTATCCACACACAGATTGAGAAGCTTGGGTCTATTTATTAATATATGTTAAATATTAATATTAAGCAGAAAGTATTAATATATGTTAAAAAGAACAGAAACAAATTGGAAGTAATAAAACATACGTATATAACCAGAAATGTGACAAACAAAAATTTAGAAATTAGAGCAACGAGTAAATCTATAACTCAATACCAAACATATCACAGAGCTCCGAAGATCTATAATGAACTCCCACTCCGAATCAAAGATGAAAGTAATTTCAAAACATATAAAAGGTTAATTTTACAGTGGTTAAAAGAATTAAAAAGTGTTTAAAAAACTATTGTTAACTAAAAGTAAGAATAAACCTCATATGTTACGATAAGAAAAATAAAACACGAGAATCAGGCTCACACACAAGCATTTACGTGAGCCATTTTCTATCTTTTTTATTCTTTGCATAAAAAAAATACAAAAAAATTCGCAATATAGAAATAAGTGCATTGAATTAAGTTACCCGACACTGGGAGATAGACATGACTTCTGGAAGTCCGAAGTCCTGTCATCTCTGAATACCGGGTACGTTAAACTCTACTAATAAAGGGAATCTAGGAAGTCCGATTTCCTTTAAAGAAGTAATAGCACTTATAAGTAGAAAATTTACTTGTTAATTTCTGTAACAGTTATTTTCTTATTCTTTTATTTTATTTTCATTAATATTTTGTATATTGTTATTTTATAATTTAATACGTTTATGTATTTTTATGTATATTCTTTAATATATTGGATACACCCATATTTGTGCTTTTTGGTCGTTTATTTGTGGATATGAATTAATTACAGATCTTTTACACTTACATACAAGTCTACCATAATGAAGCTTTTCTGTTGCAACAAATAATGTTCTTGAATGAAATTGAGTTCTTAATATGATCTTTGATCTGGTGAAGATTTGTTAATTTGAACCAATCTATTTTTTAAAAGAAAGAGCAGTAGGTAAATTTCACTAATATCCGTGCACCAAAAATATAATTACTATTATTTAATATTTTAGTTTAACCTTTTATATGAAATTGTATGTACAAATTTTTGTATGTAAACGAATATCTGTTTTCTAAGGGGACAAATTATATATATATATATATATATATATATATATATATATATATATATAACAATAGCCTATTGTTTTTTTATTAAACCAAAATTACATGAGTAAACTAATATCATGGGTTTGCTTTAGACGGATGCTACAGATTCTACTTTCTTCAGGTTATCTTCCGGTTACATTTTTTTTTTTTAACTACGCTGTCCTCTTCGTCTCGCTCAGATCTGGCAAACATCTTTGCTTGAATTCCGCTGCACTCTAAAAATCCCAATATATTAATTTTCTTCTTTAAATAAAAAAAAATAAAATAAAAATAAATTTCTTCTCCAGTTATTTCAGTACACAGTTATTTCTTCTCCAGGCAGTTTCATTAATCGCTAGTGCAGCACTTTAAGATGCAGGAGTTATTTCAACGGAGTGCAAAAACCTTGTTATTGATAAAAAAAATAAGGCCAGGAGGCAAAAAAGAAAATTCAGCGCAGCTGTTCAAAAAAATTACGACATAGTCGGAAAATCTGTCAAAAGAACTCGTCTTCGATGGCAGAAAAGAGCTAACTCTAACGCAAGCGAAAACGGAAAACATTAGCATCGACGGTAAACGCACTTAACAATAATGGAAGAACCAGGTTCAACATATTTGGGCTACGTCGTGCCGAAGTCTAGTAGTGGAGAGGACATCACCAGGTCCGTGTACGAATTTCTGGATGTAAACGGAACTGATCTCTCAACTTTGGTAGCAGCTGGATATACCTATACATCAATCAACACGGGAAGATTTAACGGGCCTCTACCTTGTTTAAAAAAGAAAAAAAAACTAAACAGAGAACTTCAATGGATCGTTCGCCTTCCTCACTACCGCTTCGTCACTTAGTAAGACATCTCGGCGGGGAACATCGGGTCCAAAAACACTTTCGGAAACCCACCGGGAGAAAGATTGACAAGTGCGAGGAAGCGTCCTTGATAAAAATACCAAGCAATAGATCTTGACTGGTTGGATGAATTCGCAAAAGTTGTGGACCTCAGTGCGGACCAACAACATTTAATAGCAATGTGCAGAGCAATTCACTCAGGATACTGTTCTTCAAACTTGGCAAACAAGAAACCCGGTCCAGTGGTCCAGTCATGTTGACTCACCACGGCATGTCGCATTCTTCGTTTATACATTAGCACAGCGAGATCTTGCGAGGCATTGGTGTGTCTTGTACAATACATCGTCAAGGAGTACGTACGTCCGGGTCTGGTTTGCCAACAAACAAAAACCATCGTTCTGTGTAGGACTGTGACATTTATGGAATTTGGGACGACTAGCCCTATTTCTACCCACGGAAACTAAGCAGATAGTATTCTCTGTATTTCAGATGAATGTTTTCTTCGCGCACCCTCTTGGGATAATCGCGGATGCAAGTCCGAAAATTCGTACACTTAGCTCGAGGAGGACTAACAAGGACCGCCACATAAAAGAGAAAAATGAATCCGAGAATTTAGTTTCTAAAATAAATTTTCACGCGGACGACTAGTACGACATGATGGAGTAGGTGGTCTTGTCCCTAACAGAACCTTCACTCACAAAGATGCTCTCCGACGACGATATTGATGAAAATATTAAGTCAGCAGCAATGCCGGAAGAAGAAATAACTGCATTTACTTTCCATACTCAAGCAGTAGAGCGAATGGTGCGTTTGGTGACGCAATCTTCTCATTCTGTGTGTGGGTAGGAAAGTCGCGACGGATTCATACGCTGTGCTTTGCTTTCTCACAAGGAAATGCCAATATTTGGATCAAAAAAGGACTAATGTCATCTAGAATTTTAAAGAAAATAAATGAAAACAGAAGGCCATAGAAGAAAATTAAACAGGCGGGACTCGAAATACAGTTACCTCCTCGTGGTCAGTTCTGAGTTATTTTGACCAAAGAATAAGTGATCAAGAATGTCGATAATGAATTACATTACAGCGAAAATAAATAAATATTTTTATAAAAAGGCCTTGTGTCCATCTTAAACATAAATTAAACATACCGTAATAAAGGATATGTTATCTATGATTTCAGTTGAAATAGTAGTCTGAAGAAGGAAGTGATGTACTTCCGAAACTGTTACATTTCTCGTTAATTTATAATAAAGAATACAGACAGCCTTGTAAGAAAGTTATGTTTAATTTATGTGAAAATAAATAAATAAATAAACTCTATTCTTAGGCTTAAAAAATTCATTTTTTAAACATACTTATAAAAAAAACTTAACATTCTTGCTTTAAGCGTTGTTAAAGGTATCCCTTTATAGAGGTGAATAATCGCACCATCACTTTTTTCCATTGATTTATGTGAGAAATTATTTTTGTTTTCTCCAAAACAAACTAGAATTCTAGTGTTTTTGCTTTTACTGACTTCTTTAAATCTATTTAAATGTGTCGGTTACTTCGTAAAAATTAAATTTGGTTATACAGGGTGATCAAATGTCCGGGACAGAGACTAAGTCCGTTATAAGTAAAAATACTAAAAAAATGAAGAAAGAGGAAATTTGTTGGAAATAGACGTGCTTTTAGTCTAAAATGGTGGAATGTTTGCAATCGCTTCAGTGATTTGGGTTCCACACTGATAGGGTGCCGACCGGGTATGTAGGTTTCCTCAAGCAAATTTCCCTTAACTGATGCATAATTTTTTCCTTATCTTATCAAAATTTCCCTAGTTTGTTGAATGTCCAATTTCTATGACAGTAATGATGTTATAAGATTAATTTAACTATATTAAACCCTTACCGCATGACGTGCCATATATGGCACACACCCTTTTTTTCACTTTAGCTTTTTGTGATTTATCAAAGGCATCAAATGACCGTTTTGTCTGCTGTGTGAGATATTGACGTGTATGAATAAGAGATTTTGGTGTCATCTGGCATGTTCCTTGTGAGTTGTAAGTGCGTCATGGCACTTACTTATTTCTCGTCGCAATTAAGGGAAAAATCTAAAATTCAAGTTTTAATTTTTTTTTCAAGTTCCCATATGAGGATTTTCAATACTGATCTTTTTTTTCGCTAAGAGAAAAAAAAACATGCAGAAAGGAGTTAAAGGAAGTATCAACTTCATTGGTTTACTGTTTCTATATACTTTTTCCTTCACTTTCTTACCAAAAATAAAAATACACAAAACTAGCCAACAATAGGTACAAATTATGCTACTTTGAACAGACACACATACAGGCTCGTAGCCAGCCCAAAATGTAGGGGGGCGGCTAAAGTTAGGGGGAACCTGATCCAACCATATGATAGTTCATCACCATATTATAGTTCTTTTGCAAGCCTACTGTAAAACTTTTAGGGGATCAGCAAAAATTTAAGGGGGCCCGACCTCCTGGATGCGGGCCTCCACATATATACACACTATTGCTATTGTATAGGTTTATTTCTGAAGAACAAAGGAAAAATTCACCATTTATATTGGTCAATCACTCACCACGAGAACTTCCCTGGATTTTCATTGAGGAAAATCTTTTTTTTTTTTTTCCTTTTGGCTAAATTTCCCTCAAGGTACGATCACTGGACGCCGAATGTTGAATGAAAAAGCAACATTTCCAGTACAGCGGAAACGTTTGAACGGAACGGAACGACGCGCAAAAATGAAACGAGAAACACGCACATTGTAGTGTGAGAGAACATACATCTCAAATCTGTTCTCAAACAATGATATATTGTTATTATGGTATGGGCTAGATGAACTAGGAAAGTTATCCGAGAAAGCCTTAAAATTTTGTATACATTTAAATTTATCAAATAAATGTTTCAGTAATAACATCAGCATAACGGGATTTAGTTTAAGAAATAGCAGCAGTGACCCGTACCTTTTATTTCTTCAAGTTTAGTTAAATTCGCCATACTTTGTAAAAATGAATGTGTATATATTTAATGTTACTTAAATGAAATTTGAATTATAAATATTGTCCGACGAGTGCATGACGTGGGAAGGGATACATGTAGAAAACTGACGTGGTCATATTTTTTTCTCATATCGTTAAGTATATTATTCCGAGATAGTATCCTGTAGACATTTTATCTCTAGTATGTGGGATCCTTGGTTTGATTATAAATATTGTCCCAAGGCAAGTAAGTTTGTGGTGGACAACACCGTGTCCGTAGGTTTTCCCAAAGTATTCCCGTTTCCTCCCACACTATCATTCCACCATTTCTTCCATCATCATCATTTGCTCTTAATCATCCTCTCCCTTAGCCTAAAGACATAATCGTGGGACGTTAAACTGAAAGTTTAATTTTCGATGTAGGCTAGTCCCGGAACTTATTGAACAGACTGTATAAATATGTTTCAACGACTATTAGTCCTTCATTGGAGTAGTTCAGAATAATAGCATACTTTATTACGCTTTATGTGATAATATGTTATTTTTTATATCAATGACATTTACAGTATGTTAATAAAACTATTAAACATTATCTAATCGTAAAGGTTTTGCACTTTTCTGCCATCTACTGGCAATGATAGCGAACTATAACGCCAACCGTAGCCAACTTTCGTTGTTCCCATACAGTATATTAGTCTTTCAAGCCGACTTTCTTTTGCCCTTCAAATTAAGCAATTCTCTCGTATCTTGAAGATTTGTGATGTTCGCAAGCAGAGTGATGTCATAAGTGAAACAAAGATGGGTAAGATGTTCCTCATTCATATATTTATCCCCCCCTTTTTTACTACCTCTCACACATTTAAGAGAAAGAAGCACATATTCATTTTAAAAAATCCGCTGTAGAACGGCGAAGAAAACATTTGGGAAATGAAAATGAAATGAAATATTTCAGTTTTACGTCCCACGTTTATGCTGGCTAGGCTAAAGAAGAGGTCGATGATGAGACATGAATGAAATGGTGGACTGAAGAAAGTGGGAGGAAACGTGAGAACCCCAAGAAAACCTAAGCATAGAGTGTTTGTCCACCACAAAGTTCACTTGGCGTGAGCTGGGATCGAAGCAGGGACTCTGTGCAACAGACGTAAACGCTCTACCACTGAGCCACCGCGGCACCGAAAACATTTGGGGTGAGGTAAGGGGTGTTCATATTGTAAATCGCTATAAGGGAATTATTAGATGCAATATTATTTGCTTGAGAGTGTGGAACAACTGATTTTAATTCTTGGCTGATTTAGACATATTGCTGTCTCAGATAATTCGTAGAGTGAGCTAGCTTTCTCCTAGCGTGTTCTGGATAGAATAATAAATTATTTGCTTACTTTTACTCTCAATAAAAATGCTGGTAGAAATGTTGAATTTTTGTTTTGCTGCACTAATACTATTTAAAAGCGTACAATAAATAATTAAGAAAAAATGAATACTATTCTCTGAAATGAAACAAAAATACACCTGAAAAATCATTTTTTAGAAAAAGATTAATGGGGAAAAGTTTGTAGAAATACGAATTCGATTTGTTGTTTGGTTGGTTCGGAGTTTAGTTGCCCCGTTCAACACCGAGCCTTAATGAAACGTAGACCTACAACTTAAGGGTGGGATCCGATTTACATTAGCTCTCTCCGGAAATCGAACCCGGGTCTCTCTCGCACTGGTACGTTAACCATATTGTCAGGAAGTAGTTCTAAATAAGAACCCAAAAATGACACTGAAATATTGAGGAGAGGGAGTGGTCAGTCCTCCACAATGATAGTATAGAGAATGCAGTGGCGGCTCTAGTCCGGGGCCGGGGGGACTATGCCGCTCAGTTTTTGATTTTATTTTGAGTTTAACGTCCCTTTCAGCAGCGAGGTTACATGACACGGGACCTACTGATTAACGTGGAATTCGAACCACATGAGCTTCCGCCAGGATTCAAACCCACCAAAAGCGCATACGCTAACCCTTAGCTACGAAGAAGCACCCCTCGGTTTTTTGAGTGTTAAAAATAATTTAAACTATTATTTATATATTTTTAAAAGTTTATAGTAAACTCATATTTATAATAGCTTGGACGTTCGCTGTCTCTTTCCAGTTCTTACCTTCTAGATCCGCCACTGAGAGGATGAAGGGGTCGGACCCAGCCCCTAAGTTTCGACGCTTATGCTTCGAAGAAGTAGTAATAGGCCCTATTACCCTCATATAAATGTGTAGAGAAAGATCAAAAGATATTGAGAGAGAGAGAGAAAAATCGTTATCTGATATGTAATTAAATTTCAATTAGGTTCGAAATTAATTTTGTTCAATTTCCTTTACTACTTCTAATGCATTTTTTTCCTTCCATCAAATTCTTCGTGACTAGACAACGAAAATATTAAAGTTTTCTTACTGCAAATACTTTTCTAAAAAAAAAAAAAAAAAAAAAAAAAAAGTTTTTCGTTTCTTGCATTACCTTAACGGTGGGTCCTCTTTCTTTTAACGCTTTTTTTTTAACATTTGGATTATCGATTGAATCTGTATTTCTTGTTCTTTTATACTTTTTTTTCTTTCTTGCTCTCCGCTTTCTTTCCTTCGGTGCAGCTGTGAGAGTGAAGACTGGGCTATGGAGGGAGACGGGAGCGCTATTATCGTCGCACTGCAGATGGAATAGTTGGATGTGAGGGGGGAGGGGGGAACCTGTTGCGTACAGAACTTTTAGCTCTTCCTTTAGTATTTCGCAAAGAGGATGCAAACTGAAAACTCCATGAAAAAAAAAGGAAAAAAAGAAGCCACAACTCATCATATGTTTTATTCTTGTATGCTACGCCTGTATTATCTATATATTAAAATGCTAGAAAAAGTTATTGTATTTGTGGCCAATCCTTTCGACAATGAGATCTCAAAAACCACAAGTGCTAGAAAAGTGCCGTTTTCGGTGGTCGATTCCAAATTTTGTGTACATTTTCCAGTTCTCATTTGAATTTTCAAAAAACTTGTCTTTGTATTTCTATTTCCACATTTTAGGTGTCATTTTGACCCTATTAGTATAATATTGTCACTAGGACGTTTAGGTTTATACCCTTATGAAAGGCAACTAGTAGAGGAGCTACGTATAGCGGGTTGATGGACGTATCAGGCGCTTTGCTTTAATCTGAATGACAAAACCTATTGCAAGCTGGCAACTTCGAAGGCTTGTGGATCCATAATAAGGCGTACTCGGATATGGAATTATAAGAAAAAAACTTGCATTTGGTATCATCTATTACTTATCGAAGTTTGCACAAACCCCTTCAACATTCTACATTTTAAAATATTACATTTATATGTTTGTCTATTGTAATTCACTCCCTTTGAGAGCCTCCCTGTCCTTTACTTGTGTCCTTAAAGGAACTTGCACAGATATAGTTAGAAGTGTAAAGGAGATGCACTCTCATATTTGAAGTTTGCGCTGTGTAAAAAGCACAGGTTCAGCTAGTCTATATATTAAAATGCTAGTTTTATATGTTTGTCTGTAAAGAAAAGTTTATATGTTTATCTCCAATCATTTCGACAATGAGATCTCGAAAACCACAAGTGCTAGGAACGTTCCCTTTTGGCTGGTCGATTCCAAATTTTGTGTAGATTGTCCAGTGGTAATTGAATATTTAAAAAAAAGTGGGCGTTATTTCTTTATTACATTTTTAGGGGCACACTGGAAATGTTGAAATTTAAAAAAAAAAAAAAGTAAAGCATCATACCCTATGTGTTATTCATTCCAATACAACATAGTTGTATACGGGGGTTGTATATCTCTCAGGCGTTTGCTTTATGGCCAAATGATAATGAAAAACGAAGAATAACTATTTCTCCAGGCTAAGAGGAATCTTTATTGTTTGGAGTGTTTTGCCCAATGAACATCATGTATCACTGACATTATAATTAATTGTTCAGGTAATGTATTTACTTATTATATGCTGCATGCAAGTAATAAAGAAAACACTGATCTCACATGAATTAGGAACTCGAACTGGAAGTAGGTTCAATCTTGCAAACGATTAGAGATATCGAAAAAATAATCGAAAAAGTCTTCCCTTTATGGTACCCCTTGCCCATTTTTATCAAGACTTCTTTCACTTGTGTCTCTAAAGTGACATGTACAGATGTTGAGAGGAATGAAAAGGGAGATTCATGCTCATATGTGAATGATGCGCTGTGTGGAGAGCGCAGGTTCAGCTAGTTACTTTTTTTGTTTTATTTTGTTTTAATAAAGGAAAAAGTATTAGCCAGATATTTAATTTTAGTTTTCTTTTGGTTATTATTTTGTCGATATACTTTTCCGTACAAATATAGATAATAGGTTCCCCTAGCATATATTATTGTATAACAATCAAGTCTTTTTTACCTTCCATTATTTCATTTTGTTGTTTTGTTTTTCCTTGTACATTTATTGTATGTATTTACACTATGTATCTTGTCATGTAGAGAATATTTCCATCTATGAAAATCATGAAGATTTTGATTATTGCTTTGCACCATCCACTACCTTAATTACTGTCTTTTCCGCCAAAAATTCTTGTGTCCCTTTGTTCTTCTGCTCGCTGTGTTGTCTTAAATGTTTTTCTTCAACTTCTTAAATTTCAGCTCACTCTTCGTCACGACTAAGAAGTGATCACTATCAACATCGGCTCCTGAGAACTTCCAGAATTCTTAATTTGATTTCTGAACCTTTCCCAAAGGAGTATGTGATATCTAGTATCTTTGATGATTTGTCATTTTCCGTGTAATTACATCCAGTATGCCTCAAGCGGTGCAAAAGGAAGTGACTAATTTCCTTGCGGTTCCAAAGCATGTAAATTTCTGATAGGCTGCATAACTTGTAGGATACTACTCCGTGCCGTATTGGGTTAAGTTGTGCAAAATTCATATAGAAATTCAGGTGTTTTTATTTTTATACCTATCAATGATCTTAAAACATGCTATCTGTATGACTTGTTTTATATCAGGAGCCACGGTAGCTCAGAGGTAGAGCGCTTATCTCTGGTGCATGAGGTCCTTGGTTCAATCCCAGCTCGCGCCAAATGAGCTTTGTGGTGGACAAACACTGTGTCCATGGGTTTTCTCGGTGTTCTCCCATTTCCTCCCACCTTTTTCATTCCTCCATTTATTTACCATCATCACTGTCTCCTTTAGCCTAGGCGGCATAACCATGGGGCATCAAACTTAAAGATTTCATTTCATTTTTCACTTTTTTTTAAATCAGAAAAATTTGTAGTTTCGTCTATTTTTAAGACTGAGAGGGTTTGAAGCTAAAACACGACTTTCACAAAATATACTTCAACATATTTAAATTTGGTCACAGTGCACCCTAAATGGTTCCAAACCTTAACGAAAGAGTGGGGTAAATTAAGGCAATAGTAGCGAATATAAAATTCAGCGTTGGTTCCGAACACTATGACTTAGGTTTGCGGGATGAGAAAGGTCACGAGTGTCTTTCAGTTGTTGTCAATTATGAATTGAATCTGATCCCCAAAATAGATCCGCTTAAAATGACACAAGTGGTTGGAGAGAAGCTCAAGAGTCTGTGGTAGGCAGCGCCACCACATCGCCTCATGCTTAATGCAATATCTTTGGATAGTTCATCAGCTTTCCCGGCAGATTGCTCGGGCTGGGATCAAACCAGGCACCCCATTACCTGCATTTTTAAATTTTACCTTTAGTGAACAAGCCGAAGTAACCTGTTAGGAACTTTCGAAAATTTTAAAAGAGATGGTGTTTCAATGTTAGCAAGTAATTACGGTGGAATTGTGGTTGATTGCGATTATCAAGCACTAAATGGAAATAAAATTGCAAATTTTAGTTTTCGTACAGGATGCTGCTCGAATTTTTAGCTTACTTTGCTTATAACCAAGATCTTATCCGGCTCTTGGGAACCTTTGTAAAATTCTTAATTTCCTAAGTACATAGGAACAGATTAAGTGAAAACTTTACTTGCCTAACTCCTCCTTCATTTATCTTCTTTTCTTATAGTCCATGTCTCTTATAAGTATACTGGAAACAATTATGAGTTTCACGTGTACACCACGTGAAGATGTTTGGTTTACATGGCGTGATGTTTTCCCAATTAATATTGAAGTTGAAACTGGTAGTAGAAGTCATAGCAAAAAATGAAATGAAATCTTTCAGTTTAACGTCCCACATTTATGCCGTTTAGGCTAAGGGAAATGATGATTAAAGCGAGTAAATGATGATATAATAATTGATGGAATGAGAAAGTGGGAGGAAACGGGAATACAACGACAAAATCTACGGACACAATCTTGTCTACTACAAACTTACTTGGGCGGGGATCGAACAGCGACCTCACGCACCAGAGGTATACGCTCAACCTTTGAGTCACCTAGTCCCCTTAGATACCATAAAAAACTGCTACTAGAATACTACCACTTCTGGTTTTAGTAGAGAGATTAGATTGAAGTTGGAATATATTCTTGGTTTGTTTAACGAAAAGCAGCAAACCACTTCTCTATACCTATTACATATTTTTTACTCTATAGCTATCAATATTAAAGCTACCAACATTTTGAGGGTAGGTGCTTTCTGCCACTTCCAGTTTGGATACTGGGTTAAGATAAAAAATGGTACCTATTCTCAGGATGGTAAATCGACTCCTAAAAACGATATTCGTTTTTTTCTTATTGGTTCTGCTCTATGCAAATCAATATTGAAACCGGAAGTTGTAATGGATTGAGTAGAGAGTTACGGATGGGGATGAAAATGTATTCTTGGGACGTGTAATCCATTACAACAAACTGCTTCTCCCTATCTATTACCACATTTTTTTTTTTGCTTTATACCGATCAATGTTAAAACCGGAAATGGTTGATTTATACCACTTCCTTTTTAAATATTACCTCTATCACCGATCTCGATTGTTAGCTCTTAAACCCTGTACATCCTGGCCAAAAAATTCGTGGTTATTCATCGAGGAGTTCTTTTGAGTTTTTTTTTTGTCTCCCGGGCGGACACACGGACAGACAGAACAAACATATAATAAGAAGAGTATACTTAAGGGTGAGAAAGTTAAAGAAATGCCATTTTCTCAAAAACGACTCCAACAATTTTGTTTTTACTTGATAAATCAATATTATATTAACAACCCTATACTGCGGTAAAAGTTATTTCTCAGGAAAAAATAGAAAAGGGATAATTTACTCTTGTGGGGTGAATTATTTTCTGAGAACTTTCTCAAAAAATGAATTATCTGATTTTTCTTCTTAATTCGTAAGTAAATATTTTGTTAATATTTTAATAATAATAATACCATGACTCATTTGTTCTGAAAAATTTCATGAAAGGTAGCTAGCTTGGTCATAAGCGTGGGTTGTTTTCGAACTATGCTCCCAAAAAAACAACTCATGCGATTTCGTTCATATTTCATAAATATCGGTAAATATGTACGAATAGATATATCCTATTTATATATTAACAAGAAATATATACATAAAAATTTTTATACCTCATTGCGTGTAGTTTACTTTTTCTGTACAGATCTTTTAGTTTTATTCTACTTCTTAAGTACGCTCTTGCTGTTAATGGTAACAGCTGCGATTCTGCCATCTGTTGCTTAAATCGTGATTTAAATATCTTATAACACTTGGTAATAATCACAACATGTTCCTCTCGAGAAAGTTATTTCGCACTTAATTTATTTCCTTTTTTCATTCTGAAAAAAGAGCACAAAGAACCCTAAGAAAGCGCGCAGATCAAGTTTAATTGTGCTATCTCTTTGTATGACTATCACTTTTTTTTCTTGAAATTCAAAAACAAGAAATAGTATACTTCAAATTCAAATTCAATTCAATTCAAATTAATAGTTTTATATTACTTTATTTACATTAAAAGGGTAGTCGGGGGCGGTGAGCCACTGGAGGCCGCGCCCGCCTTCTTACTCCCCTCTAGCTTCCTCACTGCTCATCATGTACTTGCTTATGTTTCAAATTAGCGAAACTGAATATCCGCGCTATCTATGTAATTGGAATTTTAATGTTTTAATTTTTTATTGATTTCTAGTTTGAGCGTCTTTAAATGTCCTTTCATTCATGAAAATAAAAATTCCTTACATATAATTTTAATCCTTAATATTTACTTTAAATGATACTAGCTGAACCATCGTCCTGTTATGACCATGAATCTTCTTTCTACTGTGCATGTCTCCTTACTCACATAAGTAAAAGATAGGAGACTCACAAAGGAAGTGAATTGCTATATATAGATGTTGGAGTGAGTTTGTAGCAAATTTGTAGAAGTAACACAATATCAAGTGGAAGGTTTTTTTTTTTTTTTTTAATAAAAATTGTACGTCTCATTGCTTCTCTTGACACCTTTGAAGTTGCCAGCATGCAATATGCAATATGTTTTATCATTCAGATTCAAGCAAAGCGCCTGCGATGTCTGTCAACCCACAATATGAAACTTCTCTACTGGTTGCCTAACACCGTAGTTTCGGCCTGCAACAATGTTAATCTTATGTGCTCAAAACGGTTCCTAAAATGTTGAATAGAACAATAACGACAGGTTTTCTTAAAATTTCAACAGGACCATCTACATAAGATTTGGAATCGAACAGTGAAAACGGCACTTTTCAAGCGCTTGTAGTTTTCGAGACCTCATTGTCGAAAGGACTGCGGACAAACATATAAACTTTTCTTTGGAGACAAACATATAAACCTAGCATTTTAATATATAGAATTAAATGTATGTTTACTCCAAGTTGATTTTAAAAAAACGTAGGACATTTAACCAGCCTTGAAGAATAAATGAGTAAAATTCCAGTTTGATTCAAAGTAAACAGAGTTGGGGGACTCAGTGGCTCAGTGGTAGAGCGCTTACCCCTCGTGCGTAGTGTCCCCGATTCGATCCCCGGCCAAGTAAGTTTGTGGTGGATAACATTGTGTCCATGGGTTTTCTCGGGGCACTCCCGTTTCCTTCCTCTTTTCTAATTCCACCAATTCTTCCATCATCATGTTTTCCTTAGCCTAAAGGGCATAATCGTAGGACGTTAAATTGTAAAATTTCATTTTCATTTTCTAAGTAATCAAAAAAATCTTAAATAAATCAATGTATTAAAAGTAAGAAGTGGCCGTTAAGTTGGCCGGGACTATTTGAGATGGCACAAATTTGATAATGCTTATCGTTTCTAGTGGAAAGCACTCCAGCCTTTTTGCAATTAAAATAATAGCAATGGACTTCAGAGTTGCATTATAAAGCAGAAAATAAGATTTTTTTTAAAAAAAAAAAGAAGAAAGAAAAATAATATATATTAACCGACTGTAACAAAAGTGCTGAAAAGCAGAAAATAATAAAATCGCTTTTAAAAAAACTAAAAAATAATGCATTATAATTATCTATTTTAAAAAAGATTGTAAAAATCTGTGTCAAGTCAACCAAATTAACACTTAACGTAAAATAAGTTTGGGTGGTAATGTTATGAAGCATTAATTTGTCTACCTTGCCACATATTAAAAAATGTATAGGCAATGGTAATGATTTATTTTCTGCTTCTTAGTGCTTTTTTTATTATTTTATGCTTTCTCACACATTTCCCTTTTATTATTTTTGATTATTTTCTGCTTTTTATTATTTTCCGCTTTTTAGTACTCTTCACTTTTATTATTTTTAATTGTTTTCTGCTTTTAGCATATTTCTTTTTATTATTATTATTTATTATTTTCTGCTTTTAGTACTTTTACTTTTATTATTATTTTCTGCTTTTTAGTACTTTTCACTTTTATTATTCTTATTTTCCGCTTTTAGTACTCTTCACTTTTATTATTTTTATTATTATTTTCTGCTTATTTATGCTTTTCACTTAATATTTTTTTTATTATTTTCTGCTTTGTTTTAGTACTTTTCACTTTTACTATTTTTATTATTATTTTCTGCTTTTCTAGTACTTTTCACTTTTATTATTTTCTATTTTTTTTCTTTTTTAGTACTTTTCACTTTTATTTTTATTTTTATTATTTTTTTTTAGCTTTGTACCACTTTTCACTTTTATTATGTTCTGCTTCTTAGTACTTTTCACTTTTATTATTTTTGTTATTTTTTGCTTTTTAATACTTTTCACTTTTATTATTTTATTATTATTTTTTTTCTGCTTTGTACCGCTTTTCCTTTTTATTATTTTCTGCTTTTTAAAGGCGTTTTAAGGAAGAAAAACTATTAACCAACTGCAACTAAAGTGCTGGAAAGCAGAAAAATAATAAAAGCGCTTTAAAAAGCTAGAGAATACTTTCATTGAAATACGTATCCTAAGAGGCAGAGGCGAATCTAGAAGATGAAAACCTGGGAGGGGTGCAATCAAAACCCAGACTACGATAGGTATATTATAAGTTTAATATAAACTTTCAAAAATATATAAATAATACCTTCAATAATGTTTGTCACTCAAAAAAACTTGGGGGCTTAGGCCTCTCCGCCCTCGGGCCAGATCCGCCACTGCAAGGGAAAATACTTTTCATTATGGTGCTGTACCCGGGTAAAGAGCGAGCATTTTAGCTATAGTGTCGTAATAATCACTCAGACAGTACTCAAAAATTACTTAAGAAGTAAATTTTAATGAAGTGGGAATTCACTGCTTCATCCTATTCGAATTCTTTCTAAAATTTTGGCCGTATTTGTCTCAGAAATAAATTTAAAAGAAAAAATATCTTATACTGTGATTTTCTGCTTTATATGTAAATACAAACTTTTCACATATGTTTTTCGTTACATCACTTTATTTCTCTGCCGTAAGGGTCCGTTATTGGAACATTAAGAGGCGAAAAAAGAAGAAAAAAATGTTATAGTAATGAGTTTCTAACCCCGAAGTGGATGTGAAGAAAATTTGCGGTTTTCTTTTTCCAATATTTTCTTTTGTTGTTCTTACTTTTTCATGGTTAACAAAGAAAAAGTAAAAAAAGAAAACATATGAACTGAAAACAAGGGGTTAAAGCGATAAAAAAAAAATATATAAAAAGCAGCTTTATTCTCGTCTCTTCCCTCTGTTAGTCTCCGATCCCGATCCATTCTTTTAGATCTCTGTTCCCGGGAGTTTATTTTCCTTTTTTTATATATATTTTTCTCTATCTTCAGTCACTGAATTTCACCCTGGGGGAAAGGTAGAAGGGATCAAAGAATTCTGTTGATACTATCTTTAGATAGAAGAAGGTATTTCAACCCTTTTCAGCCTCCTACTTTTAACCCCCGTTTCCTTCTCCCGTCAGCCCCTAGCTTTTTTTAATCCTTGATTTGTAATCTCCAGAACAGCTTATGATATATATATATCTTCATTTAAGAGATGTATCTGACCCTTTCCCAAGAAGATATTAGAATTAAAAAAGGAAACAGCTTAACGGAAAATGTATTGCTACAGTGATATCGATTAGAAGAGGGTTTCAAAAGAGGAAATGTTTATACCACTCGTTTCTCCTTCTTAGATATCGGTTTCAAACATTTTTCTGATTCGTATAACACAAACCTATTGTTATTATTATTGTATATATTATTCGCGTCCCTGTAAGAAGTATGTACAAGATCCATTCGATAAATAACCGGAAGAGTTGTATAAAAAAATAGAAAACTACGACAAAGTTTGCGCTGCTTTGTTATTTTCTGGTGGTGTCATAGAACTATTATCAGATGGGACTGGCAACAATTGCCTCGCGCACGGGATGCTGGGAATCAGTGAGAAAAAGATGGCTGCATCTTTGCGGGTTTGCACGCATATTTTCGAAATACACTCAGCCCTAGCCAGAAGGCATTACGTTTGGCAACATCGCACGGAAACAAATGAATGCTGAATTGCATTCTAACCCATTCCTACTACTACTACTACTACTACTTTTATACTACTACTACTTTTGCTATGGATCTGTATAAGTACAAGGGCAAACTTATTTTAATGAAAGACGTCGTTTAATGAAAATTTTAAAAAATAATCGTTAAATCACTTTTTGAATGCTATTTTTAATCTTATTTTAACGAAAGAAGTGTTATAATTCTTTAAAAATAATAAAAGAAACTTTCCTTAGGCAGCGTTCGAACCCACGCCAACAACGATTTTCCTTACTAGCATGTCGTGCTAGCTCACTCGGCTACGAGGGCCGAGAGCGTCTGGTGTTTACTTTGTGTCACCAACAGGATCGCAATATAAACGTCATTCATATTTCCTACATTGTTGCCAAGCGTAACCCCGTTCACAATGCCTTATGGCTATAGTTCAGTGTATTTCGAAAATACGCGGTTTTGCACCAACGTGGAGCAATGGAGTGTCATTAAATGCCTGTTAGCTAAACGGTTGAAACCAATCGAAATTTAGCGCCGGATGTCGGTATAATTAGGTGAAGTTGTTTGAATCGAACACAGTGAGCAGATAAGTTCAAAAGGTGTGTAACAAGTGTAGAAGATTCGCTACGGCCATAACGCTTTATGTGTGGAGTCACGGAGGACAACATTGCGAGAGTTGATGAGTTGATACGGGTAAACAAGCGTATTACGGTGAGTGGTAATGCAACAAACATGAATTAGTATCGGATCAACCAATCATGTTGTTCACGACATGCTGATGTTCAAGAAAGTGTATGCGATATGGGTTCCAAAACATTTGACATCAGAAATGAAAGAAAGGCAATAAAATATGTGCAGGAAGCTTTTGGGACAGTAACTTTTATTACCGTATTGTAACGGGATATGAATGTTGGGTGGAGTTCTAGGAACTTGTGCGAAAGCAGTCTTCAATATAGTGATGACATTCTTCATCTTCAAACCCCACGAAGGTGCGAATTGAAAGAAGTGCCGTCATTTTGTTTCACTGACTCCCAGTACCCCATTCGCGAGGCAGGTGTGCCAAGTCCATCTGATAATAGTTATAAGACTAAAATATATAAAGGATGCACAACCTTTGTCGAAGTTTCGTATTTTTCATACAACTTTACCGGTTATTTATTGAATGATCTTGTATAGCACCGTTACAGATAGGCACACAACAATAGATATAAGCTGCTAGTTAACGATGCATTTTTAACACAATACATAAATAAATAACTAATGTGTTCCAGCATTATATAAGAAAAAACACTTTTATTGTTTATTGGCGCCTAAAGACATACACTTTAGGGGCCATAAAAAGTTGTTTTTCTACAGGGTGGTCCGGAAGTGGGCGTACCCCGTTTTAGTTTCAACAGTATAGTGTTAGTTGTAGTAGAATGTCCGTACACAGTTACCATGAAGCCTTAAGAGTCTTAAGAGTCATAAACATCGGTATGATCACCATCCATGTCGTAACCAGCGCATTTCGCGATTCACGTGCGCAATTACCTGAATCAGACGTTTTCTGGCCACTGGATTGAAAAACCTTATGCATTTTCACCAACTCCCTTTGCCTGGCCACCAAAAAGTCCCGATCTGACAACACCAGACAGTGCTCTCTGGGATTTCATAAAGCAACAAATAAGAAACACTCGATATCACACAACGCAGGAATTACGAGCAGCTGTGGAACATGCCTTCACTTTCGTGAGTCCGGAGTATCTCTGCAAAACATCTGTGAGAACTTGGCCCAGAATTCAGCTGTGTTACGACATGGATAGTGATCATACCGATGTTTATGACTCTTAAGACTTCAAGGTAACTGTGTACAGACATTCTGCCATAAGTAACACTATACTGTTGAAACTAAAGGGGAAGTACACCCACTTCCGGACCACCCTGTAGATTTTGACGAAAATTGTTCTAAAATCCATACTTAGTTAAGCTTATCCATGTTTACTCGCCTCGTCTCCCTAACGATTACATCAGCTCTCTTCTTATTGTGTTGAGTTTGGTGGCTGTACGAGCTTGATTTTGAGATGTTCATGATCTCATCTTTGAAATGTGTTATTCATCTTCGAGTAATGCTAACGCCCGAGCGCACATTTTCATACAATGCACGATCAAGCCTGTTGAGAATAGCAACAAGGGTTTCGATATCCGCTGCAGCATGAAATTCAATCACCCCTGGTTGACGAAACAAAATACAATAATAGACCTTGTTGTAGGGCGTTTGGATGTTCACATAACAAAAGATCAGTGGCATTATCAATGCACTATTTGCATTTTAAAAATAAATATCCGTAAGTTTTGAAGGATGAGTTAGTGAGAATGTTTTAAAATCGCTCCCAGAAAGCAGAAAGGTGCTAAGTGACAAAATGCTAATTTCTCAGGAGATGAATAAAAACGAATTAAACACTAATTCCGATTCTTTCTTTTTTCTAGAATTGAGTTTTCACTGTTGACCTTTCATATTGTCTCCTGCCACTTGTCTCCTTTCTGCACAACATTAAATAAGAAATGGGTAGTCAGGATATGAACTTAGTTGGAAATCAAGGAAAATGGCGCTTAGCACCTTTCTGCTTTCTGGGGGTGAAGTGTGAGACCAATTGATATAGCAGATTGAGCTGAAGAAAATAATCTCCTTGAGAATAAAATTCTCATGCGCCGTTTCCAAGAAAATCAAGTAAAGCTCATTTGTTAAAATGAATTGCGCTAAAAATGTGTGTTTGTTCGCTACCAATAATAATTTATAGTTTATTACGCTGGAACAAGTCGTTTATTTATTTACGCACTTTTTAAAGTAAAATAACAAGTTATGTTCTATTAAGTAACAGATTACATATTTTGTGATAGTTGTCTTCTAACACTGACTACATTATCACTTGTGATTTATTTTTACAAAAAAAAAAAAACTATTTTCGTAATTTTTCTCTTTCCGTAATGATTTCCTTTTTAAAAATTGTAAGTAGTAGTACCAGACTTGCTAAAAAAATGTAGAAAGATTCTGAGCCATAGTCAGTGCAGTAGTTCTCAACTACTATGTCGCGACACATTGATGTAACGCGCAATCTCATAATATGTGTCCCCAAATTTTAGAGTTTAACGTACCAATCAGTTGGAATCAATTTTGAGATCGACTGTACCAGTCAATGCTTCCAACGGCAGCACCAATGCCCACTACTATATAGAGTAGCTATTTTATAGAAACTTATAATCTTACACTATTTATGCTAAGTGGCGTACGTAAGGGGAGTTTCGAGGTGTTGACCCATTTAAGCAAGATGTCCTGAAAGGATATGAGATTGAGTGTTTTAACCCCTTTGGTGAAACGCTCCGTACGCCACTGACTATTATAATTTATACATGATTTTAATTTTAAAAATCAAACAAGAGTTTTGCGATGTCGTAGACGTGCGGTAAAACATGCAATTAGTTAAAAAAAAATTATTTAGAACCACTTGTCTAGTGGCTGCTGCACGTCGCTTTGGTGTGCAGAGTTCGATTCCCGTTGGGTGGGCATCGAACGTACTGCAGTGGTTGAGATACACCCTTACTACTAACAAACGACCTAAATATGAATCACTCAGTTAATCAATAAAGTGTAAAGTATAATGTTTTAGTTATCTTTTTTTTTTTAAAAAAAAAGACCTAATCACTGCGAAATTAAAATACCGTTAATTTTACAGTAATTACGTGATATCTTCAAATAGATAAAAGATAATCGAAATGTGGAACAACAGCGCGCTAGGCAATATTATTTTACTTGAGGTAGTTATCACGAGTCACCTAATAGCTTTCCGTTTGCAGCCATTTAGAAACGCGAAAATAAATGCCGCTACTCTAAATGGATGGAAATCGAAAGCAGATAAGTGAATTGTGATAATGGTATCACATGTAAAATAACATTGTCTAGGATGCTCTTTTTACACATTTTGATTATCTTCTATCTATTTGAAGGTATCACATAATTACTGTAAAATTAGCGGTATTTTAATTTCGCAGTGATATAGCCTCTTAAAGCCTTTGTTTTTATTCCAAATATGTGTCATTAAATTTCTTGAAACTTTAACATATTTAAGGTGTGTGATCTCAAAAGAATTAAGAATGAACTGCTCAACGTAAAGAGATTAAGTTTTTTTGTTCCTCAGGGGAAAGTTTTAATTTATTAAAGACGCTCGGGTTATTAAGTACAAAAGGCTTTGTTTTCATTGCCGAGAAAAAAAATGAATTAAGCCATTAAGATACAGCATGTAAAAGTACGTCGTTTTTTTGTGAGAACGTCGTTTCTTACATGCGTGGACTTCTCTTTTCTGAATCTCAGTAAATAGGAGCATTTTTTAGAGCAGCCAATTTGTAGGTATAATAGTGCTTGTAGTTTTTCCATGTACAAATACGAAGACGAAATACCTCGTTACTTTTTTCTAAAGGTATTCAACCCATATTCCTCCGACAGTAATTTGTCGCTGAACACTGAACCGAAAAACCGTTGCAAATGTTTTTTTATTTGATTTGGTTGTTAGTTTAGTGCCCCTTTCAGCAGCGAGGCTACATGAGACTTGAACCTACAATTTAAAGTGGAATCTGAACTACATGAACTCCCGCCGGGAATTGAACTGGGATTGCCCACGCCAAAGGCGCGTACGCTAACCGCTTAACCCCGAGGAAGCTCCATGTAGATGTTTTTGTGATAATGGTATCTCCAGGCAATTAATGAAAAATTTAGAAGTAGTATATGCCTCAATGGTAGTATTACTTCCGTCACTGTTAGAACTATATTTGTCACTGATAAACTATATGAGTCACTGCTAGAACTATATGTGCCACTACTACATGTGTCACTTTTAGAATTATGTGTGTCACTGATAGAACTATATGTGTCACTGTTAGAATTATGTGGTCACTGATAAACTATATGAGTCACTGCTAGAACTATATGTGTCACTGATAGAACTATATAAGTCACTGATAGAACTATATGTGTCACTGATATAATTATACGTGTCACTACTATATGTGTCACTGATAGAACTCTATGTGTCATTGATAGAACTATATGTGCCACTGATAGAACTATATGTGTCACTGATAGAAGCATGTGTGTCACCGTTACAAGACAGAGAATACAATAAATCTGGTACTTAATAATGTATTTTTCACATATATAGATCACAAATAAATAATTAAACAGTATGTTTCAGTACAATAAACAGTAGTTATTATCATTGGCAATGAAAAATACAATTTTGAGCACATAAAAATTCGTTTAGTTATATTAAAAAAAATGCGCTTTAAAATTTAACTTCAAGCATGCCATTTTATTCAGGTTGATGTGACCTATCAAAAGATCTATGTCTCATTCATGGACAAGGCCACAATTTAACTTCTTTTTCTTATTTTTAAACTAATTTTTCTTGATACTATTCAAATAGTTAAAGTGCAGAATATATCCATTAAAATACCATATTTTCCCCTTTCTAATGGTTGAATTAATGTCGTTGTTGTACACGGATAATTGTGCCACAACCGGTTGTGTCGTATATTTAAATGTTGATCAATCGTGTACTCATGTGTGCAAAGTGCGATTTAATGTTCTGAATTTGTCCCTTGATGGCGGTATATCGCTTAACAAACTCACAGAAATTGATGTCATCACTTGTAGCTAGTATACTTTATTATGATGAAAAGCAGTATACATTGTCCTCTTCTGATAATAATGTAAGAAAGGGTAATGTTTTTAAAAGTTTTATTTTTGTTTATTACTGTTGTCTATTTAATTTCATGTTATGTTTTATATAAGGTGCGTTGGTAGGTGATGAGACCTCCCCATTTTTTTTTTTACAGCAAAATCTTTCAGTTCAACATGCCACAATTATATTCTTTAGGCTAAGGGAGTCGGATGATTAAGGCAAGTAAATGATGATAGAATAGTTGGTGGAATTATAATGTGGGCGGAAAGAGTACAACCGGGGGGAAAATCACGAATACGGTGTTGTCCACCACTAACTTACTTAGCCGTGGATCGAATCAGCGATGAAGTGAAAACTCATTTCTGGGTGTAAACTTAATTTCAAAATCGAGCTCAGAATTTTGATAAAAATGTAATAAATCAACTGGGTCGGTGTGTGTTTAGATGACAGACAGAGAGAAAGATAGAGAGAGAAAGACAGAGAGAAAGACAGACACACACACACAGGCGGTGTCACGCTAGAAGGGCTCGGACAAAAGGGCTCGGACAGAAAGGCCAGAGTCAAAACGGCCCCGCTACAAAAGGGCCCGGTCATAAGAGCCCGGGTCAAAAGGACCCACGATAAAAGGGCCCGAGTCAAAAGGGTCCTGCGACATAGGGGACGGATTCAAAAAGTCCCCAGGTCAAAAGGGCTCCACGACAAAAGGGCCCGAGTCCCCACAAGCATATGGAGATTAGGATTAGGAATTAAATTTCTGGGCTTTCAGCATCTATGACCATTTTAGTCATTCACGTATGGGAAATGATATCCTTCGTCGATCACACTATCCGACAAAAGAGAAGGAACGAAGCGGCCCTGGCCTATATATTAGGTATCGTCTCCATCTTTGCCTAGTGGGAATGAGGAAAACCCAGGTAAATCTCACTCAGGACTGTTGGCGTACATTTTCGATTGTGTGCCCACAGGAAATCGAACCTGGAACAGCTCGCACTAAAGACGAGAACGTTACCAACAACGTTATGCGGGATCACTACACATACAGAGAGAGAAAGCAGTTTGGTGAAGTTTCAATACCAAACTAAGTTCATGTTCCTCATTAATACAGAATACGTATATTTACCTTTTCTTTTTCAACTCTCACCGTGTTATAGACAAAAATATACACCACAAGTAGTGTCACAAATACAAATGTCAACTACTCCGGTTTGTGTGGCGTAATATTTTCTCAATTACCATTAAAACTTGAAGTGGTAGTAGATTTCTACAACTTTCGGTTTTAGTAGAGAGAAGTTCGAGTGGAGGTGGAATATACTCTTGAGATGTTTAATGCCTTACAGGAAACCGCTTCACACTATCCATAATCGTTTTTTTTACACTATAACAATCAACATTAAAACCGGAATTGGTTGAATTCTGTCACTTCCGGTTATAGTAAATATGTTAATGTGGAAACGGTATATATTCTTGGGATGCTTAATTGATTGCAGAAAAACAGCTTCTCAATCTGTAGTAATGTTTTCACTCTATTGTGATCAACTTTAAAACCGGATGTTGTAGATTTATTACACTTCCGGTTTGGATATAGGATTAAGAGAGAAGATAGTACCTATTCTTGAAACGCTAAATCGATTCCAAAAAGTCCTTTTCCGCTATCTTTTATTATTTTTGCATTAATTAAATCAATATTGAATATGGATGTTGTAATAAATTCTTATCGCTTCTGGGTTTAGTAGAGAGTTAAGGATAGGGACGTAAACGTATTCGTAAGACACTTAATTGAATGCAGGAAATGCTCCTCGTTATCTATTAACATGTTTGCTTTATATAGTGATCAACGTTAAAACCGGAAATGGTTGGATTTCCCCCCACTTCCGGTAGACGTATCACGTGTATCAACAAACTCAATCTAACTTTTGTCTTTCTGCATCCTGGACAAAAGTGATTATGACCTACCAAGAGAGATGGAGTGAGTCAGTGGATCGTGAGTCCCCAGTACAACAGTACATTGTATATTTGTAATTTTGGGCCATAAAATATTCTATATATGTACTAGGCTGGCTGATTTTACTATCAGAAGAAGAGTTGTAATTTTGGGCCATAAAATATTATATATATGTACTAGACTGGCTGATTTTACTATCAGAAGAAGAAAAAGAAAAAGAAATAGTGTATAATTATAATTATAATGTAAATATATAAAGATATTCAAATGTTTAAAATAATAAGATTTTGGAACGTCGTTGTCAGGACAACCAGGTAAAAATAAATAAATGGAATCAAAAAAAAAAAAGGACGGAGTGTGTATTATTTAATGGCTCAAATTTATTACAAAAGGAACCAGTGATTTAATCGTTGTACCAGGACGTGACCCACTGCAACCCTTCACCCACCGTGACCTACTCTACTCAGTGGATTGTAGACAGCATCTTCTGAATACTGGTGATCTTTTTTTACATTTTACTTTGAAGGCCTCTATTTTTCTTCATTTTCCATTTGTTTCTATTACTTGAGATAAGTATACCTGAAAACTTCAAGCATTTTTGGATATTGATTTTTGTAATTGTAATAATAGCAATAGGACTTACTACTTGCCTTTCGAGACACCGTCCAATTTTACGCTTCTTTCCCTTTACGTGGCCTACTTTGCCTTGATTTCAGGCTTTCAAATTTCATCCTATTTTCTACTAAGGAAGTAATTATATATGATAATTAAATTGAATTTCATTGTAATATGGCCCACAACAAATACCTCACCACTTTATATCGTAAAAATCAGATCCACTGGTATTGAAACAAAGCGGTGCTTGAGCGATTGACCGTAGAAATTCAAACTCCGATTAGTGATAATATCACAGCCCTTTTTTATTTACTCAGTGGTAGAGCGTTCACCTCTGGTGCTTGGTGTCTCGGGTTTGATCCCAGCCCCCGCCAAGTGAACTTTGTGGTGGACAAACACCGTGTGCGTGGGTTTTCTCGGGGTTCTCCCGTTTCCTCCCACTTTCTTCATTCCACCATTTCATTCATTATTCATCATCACCGTCTCATTTAGCCTAACCGGCATAACCGTGGGACGTAAAACTCAAAGATTTCATTTCATTTCATTTTCATTTTTTTTATTTACAAGTGTAAACTCTTTAGTCAGTGGAAAAGAGGGCGTGGATCATAGGTCAGAGTTGATGACGAGTGGTTCTAGTGGGTCAGAGTGCGTCGTGCTTCACGGCGGATGGTGGGTCAGAGTGGATCGTGGATCACGGTGGATAGTGCGTCAGTGGGTCATGGGTCAAGTATTCATTTACTCATATCATCTCTGCTACCAAGTAATTCTTGAATTTTTTGTCTCCCAAAAGGATGAACGTACACATAGATAAGACCAAATATACATGGTGTTATATAAATGTGTCACAATATTTTGATAACAGATTACTCACATGAAAATAAGAAAAAAAGTTCCTATGGACCTGTGCTCAAAAGTAGATAGTTTGGTAGTTATAGGGTGCCGAAAACGTTAAATAATGAACTTTGAAAGTTTATAGCTCCACCACTGTGGGCCATATCGTAGTCGGATCTAGACTTCACTAGGGAACTATATGTGAACTATCCAAGTATCCATGTTCAAGAATGCTCCAATGTTTCCACACCAATTTTTAGAGAGGTAGGTAGGTGGAGAGTGATCAAGTACTCCCTAACAGCCTCTCTAAAAATAATTGTGCAAGTATCGGAGGTTCTGAAAGATAGATATTAGAATAGTTCACATACCAGTTGCTCAGTTATGTCCTGACCCGACCACGATAGATCTCATAGTAATGGAGCCCTTACCTTTTTAAGTTCAGCTATTTCACACTGTCGGCACCCTATAACTCCCAAACTATCCCCTTTTGGGCACAGGTCTATATGAACTTTTTGGTTTATTTTGATGTGAGAAACCTGTTCCCAAAATATTGGGTGATATCAATAAAAATAAGTAACTACTCCTGAGAAGTCCTGCTCGAGAATCGGAGTAACTACACCTGGAGTAATCTCCTCCCTCAATTTCGTATCAATAAAACAAGCCACTACTCAGGTCTAGTCTGCTCCAGATTTATGAACGTTTACTCGCGCTTCCTCTGCACGTAGCACTGAGTCGTATCAATAAAAGAAGTGATTACTCATTTCTCCCATTCATCGCGCAGTCATTTCGTTGTTTTTAATCTATGGCGTAGTATCTTAAAAGCCATGGAAGGGGCAAGTAGCAACGATAGCTTCAATCAATGTGCATTTGTGGATATTGTAAGAGTTTCCAGTGGTACTTTCAAAGTCACAGCTACCAGAAAGTAAACGAAGGAAAGCCGAAACTTTGAAGGTAATTACAGTGAAATGCGCCGAAATATCAAATACATCTACGACTGAGACACAAATTCAAAAGAGAATCTTTAATATTCGAGCGAGAATAAAAGAAAAATAAAAAAGAACAAAAAATTAAAAAAAAAAAAAAAAAACGGGAAAGAAGAAAGTAATACTGAAACCATGGGAATGAACCTATTTGAGCTGATGGATGTTGATTGGAATCCAGCAATATCAAGATTAACACGACAAGCGCATATCACGTGTTATCCAAGGTCTTTGTAGATTGTTTGGCTTTAAGAACGAAATCAGACACTTGGCTCCTTTGTTTTCTTTTTTAAAAAGTCCAGCCACCCACGTCATAAATCACATCCATCTGATTGCGTTTTCCACACAATACGTGTCCCCTTTCGCCTTGACATAAACAAAATACATTCTCATGTATACACTCTTTCTATCAACGTTGAGTTGAGTTGATTATTAGTTTAACGTCCTTTTCAGTAGCGTGCCTATATGAGACAGAACCCACTGATTAACGTGGAATCCAAACCACATGAGCTCCTGCCGGGAATCGAACGCGGGTCTCCTATGCCAAAGGCATGTACGCTAACCGCTTAGCCACGAAATAGCTCTTCCTATTAACGTATTACTCTTCAAAATACTAGGTTTCTTTAATGCCACTTGTGTATAGTCAAGTGCTCCGATAGCACCCGGAAATGTATATTGTTCTTGCCACTCTGCCTTTGCTGTTTGTATATTACGCACACTTTCGGAAACAATCCATTTTCAGGTAGTCATAGACAGTACTTTGAGCCACACCAGAATCCCCTGACATTCCGACCTGGAATCCCGGATCACTCACGCAACGCAAGAAAACCAAGGGCACCGATTTCTCTGTAAATTTTTGGGGGGGGGGGGGCATTCAGATGCAGAAGGTATATATATCAGGATTTTAAGACAAATTGCACTCTAATTATGTCAAATATTGTATATTCATAAATAGAATAGGGAGCCCACATGAGTTTTGGGGAGCCCGGGCACCCACAGGATCGGCGCCCTTGAAGAAAACCCGCATCTTTTCATCATTACGTAGTCCATCACCCCGAATTTCGATTGATTCTCCTTTAAAAATGTTGTGCTAATCACTACATTTTGTTTCATAAACTTATAATGCTTTTTGTAATCTCCATTTCCAACATTTCTATGCAGTTTATAAGTTTTTCTACGTAGTAAAACAATCATATACTCTGCCATATTTCGCACGGAGTCACCTATTTAGCTTGCTCCACAAATTTGGAGAAGTTACTAGCATCACAAAGGAGTCTTTGATTTTTATTGATATCAAACGCGGAGTAGTTACTCGGCTCGAGAATAGAGGTGTGGTTACTTCAAAAGGGCGGGGCTTCTCCGAGGTCAGCCGAGGCGACTAGTGCTCAGTTCTCTTTTTATTGATACCAATGCGAGTAACTACTTGAAAATTGGGCGTAATGAGTAACTTCTCCGTTTTATTGATATCACCCATTGGGTTATTTATTTTTGTAACACCCTGTATAAAAGGGTTTTAATAAACCAAATTCCTTTTAAAATTCAGATAGACAACTTTATAATGTTTATGTAAGTAATATAATGACATAGTGAAATCCCTCTTGCAAAGAAATATTGATTTTTAAAGAAGAATGCAAAAGAAGTATAAGCAAAAACGAACAGCCGTAGTAGTATATAGTGTATACTAATTTGGTTTTCAAATGAGAGTAGCAAGTGGTATATAGTACAACGGACCGAAGAATAAAAGAAACTTACTCCCTCTATATTCAGCAACTGGCGGTATAATCTGAGTCGTTTGTTATCCGCGGAACTTCTTGGACTTCTTCCAATTTGTTGTCTGAAGGACAATAAAATCGTCTGTCCTTCTTTCATACGTTATTGTCATGGATTTCTCTTCCTTGGTCTTAAGTTTCTTCATAAAATACGTTCTTACACGTTGCTTTTACAAAACGTTTTAAATATTAACGCTTTGTTCACTAAATGACATTCTGTGAATATTTTCACTGATGTACATTTTGTCATTACTTCAATAATAAGAATTGTCATTCGCTTTTGTTACATAATTTAAATATGCAAGAATTCCAGATGAAATTGTTATACAAATCAATGTTATTATTTCCTATCTTCAGCGCTTTCCGATGGTCTAGTGGTACGTGCACGCGTCTTTGGTGCACATGGTGTCGGATTGGATTCCTGGTGAAAGAGCAATCAGAGTTGCAAACCTCAGAGGACAAAATTATCGATTTTCGTATTTAAAATTATCATATATTACAAAAGAATATCGTATTCTCGTTATGTACTAGACGGTAGATTGATAAGTTGCAAGATGGCTGCTTCTAATGCAGATAAATCGTCTTCGGGTCTACAGCTTCACTTTAGTCAGTGCGTCGTTGTCAGTTTCGTATATCTTCTAACCGAAAGTTTCGTATAAAATTTCGTAAAGAACCAACACCAAGTAACTCCTTTCGAAAGTATGTATGGAAACTGTAGATCAAACCATACTGAAACAGGTCTGAGAGGAATAAGATTACCAAATTTATGTATTTATGGTAACAACGGGTTCTCACGTTTGAGAGCTATTGTATTTTAATTTTTACCACTTAAATTTGGACAATTATAGTACTTAATATGTTAAAATTTTAAGCACTTTATCTATCTATCTATCTATCTATCTATCTATCTATCTATCTATCTATCTATCTATCTATCTATCTATCTATCTATCTCTCTCTCTCTATATATATATATATATATATATATATATATATATATATATATATATATAATGAGTAGAAATCGTTCAAATCATTTTGAAACACACTGTATTACTATGTTCTCCTGTATTATTCCTAACACTTGCCCAATAGTTGAGATTAGGGAGAGATGGGAGCAACCTTCATCTCTTAAAGCTAAGCTTTGTCTTATATCATGGGAGAGTTTATTTTTATTTTTCTTATTATTATTATTTATTTTAACAAATGGCTGATCTTGCGTTTCTCTTTTGTTTAACTCTATTCTTCTCCGCATTTACATTTCGAAAATGTCTACCTGTTTCTTATTTTATTTGTTTCTTTTTTTTTGAAACGTTTTCGTTTGTGGTAAGTACAGTAGAATGAATGCTCCTGGTCGAACTTGATGACTTGTCTTAAATCTTCTTTCGGTGATCCACAAAATACGCTCATCTAGAAGTTTACGAATTTTAGAATATTATTAGAATTTAACGAAAAAAAATATGTCCAAAGACATACCAACATATATATATATATATATATATATATATATATATATATATATATATATATATTAATTAATATATTTTCAACTGAACAAAATACTAGTATGGGTGAATGTAAAAACATTATGCGTAGTTTGCAAGAAAACGGAGAAAAACTAATCTCCGTTGATGTGATGTGATGTGTTGATGTGAAGCTAATACTGAACTTCCCCCCCCCCCCCGACATTAAGCTCTTCATTATGACATTAGCACGATGACAGTACGTAGTATGGCTAATGAGATATACGAGGTGTGTTCGAAAAGAAACCGAACTTTTGAAACATCGTCCTAATCGGCAGAGGGAGCGCGCTGCGGCTACTCAGCACGCCTAGCGGCAGGTTATACAACAAACTGCCATTTACTACTTTGCTTCGCTAAGATTACCGCACTGCAGCCGCTGAAATTAGCATGCGCACAAGCTGTTGGTCGGATTAAGAGTCTTCATCCCGGCGAAATTAAAATACCGCTAATTTTACAGTAATTATGTGATATCTTCAAATAGATAAAAGATAATTGAAATATGGAACAAGAGCGACCTAGACAATATTATTTTGCGTGAGGTACCGTTATCACAAGTCACCTAGTGGCTTTCCGTTTTCAGCTGTTTAGAAACGCGAAAATAAATGCCGATTTTCAAAATGGCTCGAAATCGAAAGCAGATAAGTGAGTCGTGATAACGGTATCTCATGTAAAATAATATTGTCTAGGGCACTCTTGTTCCACATTTCGATTATCTTTTATCTATTTGAAGATATCACATAATTACTGTTAAATTAGCGGTATTTTAATTTCGCCGGGATGAAGACTCTTAATGATACAGTGACAATGAAAGAGCTTGAAGAACAACATGCGTGTGTGAAATTTCCCTACAAACTTAACAAAACATTTACAGAGACATTTCAATTGCTTTTCAATTCATTCAGGGTCTCCTCGTCCCCTTCCCCAAAAAAACGCATGAGCCTGACAAAAATGAAGGCGATGTTTGTGGTGATTTTCGATTGGAAAGGCATTGTCCATCATGAATTTGCATTGCGTGGTTAGGTGGTGAACAGACAGTTTTATCAGGACATTGTAGCGCGTTTGAAGGATGTTGTGCGCGGGAAGACGCCTGAATTGTGGGAAAACCAGACTTGGATGTTGCACCGTGCCAATGTGCCTATCCACGCTTCGCTTCTCATCCGCGGTTATCTGGCAAAAACATCAGACTTATGTTGTACCCCATCCATCTATTCTCCGGATCTAGTCCCAGCAGACGTTTTCCTGTTTCCCAAACTTAAAGTAACTTTAAAAGGACTCGTTCCCAAACCATAGAGGAGATTCAGGACAATGCTACAAGAGACCTACGCACCATTCCAGAAAGTGCGTTCCAAGAGACTTTCCGAAAGTGGAAGATACGTTGGAAATGGTGTATTGCCAGAGACGGGACTACTTTGAGGGAAGGTTGATGCTTAAAATGTTATACAATGAACAATAAAGATTTTCTTTACCGAAAGTTCGGTTTCTTTTTGAACACTTTAAGTATTAAATTATACATTCTCTTTATGTAAAATATTGTCTAAAGATAAGTCGATATATCACATCCAAGTGAACAGAGATCCCTCATGGCTTTGTGGGTAGCATACGTGCCTTTGACTTGGGAGATTCTGGTTCGATTCTCGGCATGGGAGCTCATGTTGTACGGGTCCCTCGTTAAGCTGTAGGTCCATGTCTCATATAGCCTTACTGCTGAACGAGAGGCTAACATCTCAAATCAAATTAACTATAGTGCTGCCAAAATGTCTTGATCCGTGGCAAAAATGCGAACTAAAGCTCACACCCTCGACACACCCACACGTTGAGCCAATAAAGGTTCAGCTGTTGCTAAGCGAGAGAAAGTGGGTGAAATTACTTCAGCTGATAACAGCGCTGGGTATGCAAGACTAGGTGTCAAGTCAATGTGGTGTATCTATAACAGATTGCAACAATTGCTGCGTACCTTTTTCCAACGGTGAACACCCATACTCAACTACTAGTAGTGATTTTACGAATTAGAGCACAGTCGACATTAGGAGACTTGCCATAGATATCAAGACTGAAAGTCTATTGGTCGCCGCTGGCAATAGAGCGTTGCATGTATTGGTTTCCGGCAGACATCAATTCGTATGTCTTGTAGTATAGAATTCTTGCTTTTGATACTGTAGAGCTGGGTTCGATTCTCGGTAGTTTGGATTTTATATTGAGCTTTACATCGATTCCTTCCTTGTTCAGAAGGGAAACTAAAATTAAAACAGCCACTGAAGCCTCTATTGTATCAGGAAGATTAAATGTAAACTAAGGAAATGCATTTTCGAATAGCGACTTCCCTGCAGGATTGTTTAACGTGATAATTACGCGGCAGGAAATAAGGTGCGGATACAAACCATTTACGACAACTGATTTGCCCAGATTGGACAGTAACTACTCCATTAATTACGTTAATAAATTTAAAGACCCCCTGAAGGGATTGCCAGTAATGTCAATCCCACACTAATGTACGCAACGCTTAGACACGTTTTGTATTGTTTGCAGTAAATTGATTGATTACGTATCTTCCCTTTGTTTCTCTGCATGTTAGCAATTATTCAAATCTTGTACGGATTCTCAAACGAAAAAGGAACTAACTTCTTAAACCTTTCCTGCTTAAGGAAAAAAAAAATAATCGTTCTTTTTTCTGTTTTGTTTAAGTTTGTTTTGTCTCTGGTTGACACAGAGAAAGCGATATAAAGAAGGGCGGTGAGGAATTTGGGCCAAAAACGAGAGTGGGCCATCAGGGCTTGAGTGTGTGTGTGTGTGGTGGTGGTGGAAGGAAGCGCGTCGTTTTTATAGGGGTCGCTCGGTCGTAGAGGAACAAGAAGTGGGACGAAGCAGAGTGCGGAGAGGGGGATGGAACGGAGTCTCCTCACAATGCAGCTAGATCAATACTTATTTCGCCAAAAACTTGGAAGGGGCCGGCAACACCAGAATGACTGCTTCGACTCGCGAGTTTTCCAAGCGGATTTTCCTAGTCCACGTTTTCCGTAAAAAGGAAACAGTAAGGGAAAGGGGACAGGGTCGACTTAAAAGTGCTCTCAGACGAAAGAAGATAACTTCTGTGGCCATCTTCCTCCTCATTCTCTGTCTTTGGGTTAACTTCCAGGAAAACTTAAAGATTTTCTTTTTTTAAAAAAAAAGTACCATTAGTTTCTGTGTTAACTCGAAAAGTCTTATATTTATTGCGGCCTTGCCAGATTTTTAAATGCCGCTTTCTGACCTCATATTACAGCGTAAAGAGCTTGATGTGATCTCTATTTAGCATGGACATAATAAAACACTAAGTTTTTTTTCTGTTGAAATTGGAAAGGAAATTCGCCCTTCACTGATATTAGTAAAACTTTATTATAATTACATAGTGCATTTATATAACATAGCTAATGTATCGTCTCACATCTTTTTCCTTATGGAACAAATTAATGTTTAACCCTTAAACGCCCATTGACCCAACTGCTACGTCGGGGCTTTAAACCTCAATATCTCAGCCCCTAATTAGGGTAGGAAAATGATTTTGGTACCAATATATTTTTCAAGGCTGTATGTTTCCATCGGTATGCATTTTATGTATGTGGGGGGTACCACAGCGGGGAAAGGAAGGTAAAGATCGTGATTTTTTTAACGTTTTTGGGGGTGTATTCACCCTTGGAGTACACGCATTAAAATTAGTATGTGAAGCAATGAAGTAGGCCACTAATGCTAAAATACTGTATTTGTACTTCTTCCTTATATGGGGAAAGTAAGTAGGGAGCAAAGTTGGCCAATTTTTGGAGTCTCATTTTTTTGACGTAAATTACATTTATTTTCTGGACGGTTCCACATAAGACAAGATATATTTTCACTGGATTGGACTAGAAGCGTAATTCTTGTTGCTACCTCGCTGGAATTTGTGGTCTATAAGCTTTCCAACAATGTATGAATCATAAGCCTGTGATAATTAGAGGGGCTACCAGAGTCTTCAATGTGAAAGTCTACGATTTTGTTAAATCCCTGGCAGGCGTAAGGTTAATAAGCTCTCATAAAAATATTAAATAGTATTATGCAAATCGTACATTTATGGTTGAATCTACGTTACTGGTTGAAGCGGTCAGTATTATTTACTTTCTCATACTCCAAGTATGTAGGATTTTAACCTCACCAATATTTTGTAAGGCTTAACCTAAAAATCTTTTAACCTTTTGGTCTAACCTTTAATCTAACCTTCTTTTAGCCTTTAATGAATCTATTAAAACCGGAAGTAGTAGAACTTTATTCCATTTCCGGTTTCAGTATTGATCCTCATAGAACCAAACCGGAAATTGATAATGAGTAGGGAAAGTTGTAAGATATAGAAGGAAATTCTTTTTGACATACATCCATTATCCGAATAGTAGGTTCATTTCCTCTTTATCTGCCTGTTGAATCCGCTTCTGGTTAGAGTACCGGGGCGCTGGTAGTTTGGAGGTATACCATAGGTTTTCCATATGAAACAGAAATCACATAACTAAAATTCAACACCAAAATATGAAATGAAATGAAATCTTAAAATGAAATGAAATGAAATCTTTGAGTTTTACGTCCCACGCTTATGCCGGTTAGGCTAAAGGAGACGGTGATGATGAGTATTGAATGAAATGGTGGAATGAAGAAAGTGTGAGGAAACGGGAGAACCCAAGAAAACCCACGCACACGGTATTTGTCCACCACAAAGTTCACTTAGCGGGGGCTGGGAACGAACCCGGGACCCCAAGCACCAGAGGTGAACGCTCTATCACTGAGCCACCACGGCCCCTGAAATCTTAAAATTTTACGTCCTAAGGTTATGCCGGCTAGGCTAAAGGAGACGGTGGTGATGAGAAATGAATGAAATGGTGGAATGAAGAAAATGGGAGGAAACCGGAGAACCCCAAGAAAAACCACGCACACGGGGTTTGTCCACCATAAAGCTCATTTGTCGCGGGCTGAGATCGAACAAGGATCCCATGCGCCAGAGGAGAACGCTCTACCACTGAACCATCGCGGCTCCAATACAAGATATATAATTTAAGAACGACAGAGAATGTTTTGTTTTTATTTATAAATAAATGTGTTTGTTTAAGGTCATTTTACGCGTAGCATTAGCAATGTAGGATTCAAAATAACTTTTAAAAGCATATTGGCTTTTGAAGCTACCATCGTGACCTTCACCTTTCAGTTCCAAGAACGATACAAAACTAAAGCAAAACTCCCTGGAGTTCAACCCACGACAGATTATGGAATTCCACTCAGATTCAGTGTTGCCAAAATCTGGAAACACAATTTCCCCTTTACAAAGATCGTGGGGAAATTTCTCTTCCCCTTTTTGAATTTACCCTTTCTCGTCTTAAACTTCCCGTATTCATCTTAAAATTCTCTTTTGGTCTTGCCGGCATACCCATGGGACGTAAAACTCAAAAATTTCATTTCTCTTATGGTCTTAGCTTGTTCTTTTTCCTCTTAAATTTTCATCACACAGAAAATTGGATATTTCTATGTTAATCTATAGCAACTCCGTCTTCTAACATAGAGACCAGGCGATATGTGTATTAGAGTATTTCAGCTTTCGGGATGGTAAGTGGTCCTTATTTTTCGACTTCCATGAAAAAAATTAACACACTTGAACAAGTTTGGAAGGTTAACCCTTAGTACTCCTAAAGATTACAGTATTTTTGCTCCTCTCCTACGTTCTTGTGAGGGATGTTTAGGTTAGATTAGACTTAGATATAGTTATTGCTGGACGTCAAACAAATAAATACTGATTCTAACTAAGGGTGTGAAAAGAAGAATTAATATATTGTGAAACCTTTTTGTGTTCACCAGTGTTCATTTCATTGACAGATGGTCAACTTACGGATAATAAAAATACACAGGTGTGCAGAACTTAAGGATAAAATAGATAGAGTAACATAAAATATTTCGTAATCGGTGGAAATGAATGAATGGCGAATAGAATGTTACTAGACGTCTCCTACAAGTACGCACAAAGGAAGACATGGCATGAGGTGACATTAGTCATCGTAGCAACGAATGTTTCTGCTCCCTCAAAGATGAAGCAGTTGAATAAAAGGAACGAGACAGTGAGTCGGAGACCTATTAATTGCAATGTGGTGGATTACACAACACGCCACTCAGACAGCATTTCGATAACGTCACATGGGGAAGAATAATCGGAATACTGGAAGATGAACGAAATGTGACCCAGGAGTTTATTATTGCTGACAACATTTTTTTACTCGCATCGAGAGCTTTCCGTACCACAGATAATGTTGTGCTAAGGAAAGGTGGTGGTCATTTATGGTCAAAGACAGCAGCATATGATCACTGAGTTCTACATAGTGCAACAGGCTAGAAGATACACATCAAAGAGCAGGTACAATTGCACAAACATTTAACAAAACTGTAAGGCACCCAATGTCAAACTTTTCAGTGGCATGTTGGTCTCTTTACCGGATGCCCGTCACCTTGTGTTTTGTTAAACTTGCACATTAGATATGAGTGGTGATTCTGGACATACGATAATCTAGTGAGAGATGGGAACACAAAATGAACTCAGAAACACTGTCGAGCATGATTGTTTTGGTAATCTAGGTGTTCTTCTATGGGGAGGCAGGTGTACGCCGATCTCCAAATTGTTGAACGTGGAACACTCTCCGATAGACATTATTGTGTGACGTGGGATTGTACTCCAACCCCACGTGCGTCATTTTAGAGATATACTCGGTCTCGACTTCAGATTTATGGACGACCGCATCGAACAGTGCAGGTGACAGAGCTCTTGGAACTAGAGAATATTCGGTGAATTGACTAGCCTGTACTTTCCTCCAACTTGTATCCCATCGAGCAATTTTGAGATGCTATAGAAAGACGTCTTGCGGTCAACAGCGCTGGTGGTGAAATTAAACTACATATCACAAAAACTCATTACAAACCTTGTAAGCAAGCTGCGGAGTATGAATCGCTGTCCGTGGTAATCAAAGACCTTTTAAGTATCATTTCACTGTCTATAATGCCAGGTAGCCATTATAAGTCGCATTAACTTTAGTGTAAGTTATTGTTCCTGTTTATAAGTGCAATTTTTCTACTTATGATCACGTGTTTCTTTTTGTTGCCTGTATCATGCTATAACACCGATCTAAGCCACTTGGGAGTAACACAGTATGCGAGACTTACCTTTGCCATTAAATTTTTGCACACCAGTGTGTTTTAAAAATAGTATAAATTTGAAGAAGAAAAACACCTTGTGAAATGCAAGGCTGATTTTACATTTTTGTTATAGCGGGTTTGTAGCTGACGCTGTTCTTTTTGCTTAGTTCATCCACCGTATAACCTCCGTTATACGGGCAAGTTTCATTTGTAGTCGAAACAGAATGCTGTGCACAGTAGTAATAAAAGAAAATCGTGGGTAAATTGTTTGCGGAAGTGTTTGACATATCACGAGGCACAGTAACCAAAATTACTACCTCATACAGGAGGACTGGAAAATCTGCATGTACACTCATGTCCAAAATTTTTTTCGCATATCTATAATTGTTTTATTGTAAGAATATAATTTGATAATGATTTTGCAGGGTACTTTCAATACTGATACTATATGTATAATCGGGAAATGTATATTTGTGGTAAATTTCATAGGAAAAAAATATAAATACAAAAATTAGAATGAGTAAAACAAAATGTTGCTAAATGGACAATACAGTTTTATTTTCGTTTTATTGTTCTTATTTACTGCTCTTTTGACATGAAAATGTCCACATACTTGTTTTTGCCGATTATACATATACTAACATTATAAGAAATACTGGGCGAATTCGTTATCAAATTATATTCCTAGAATAACATATTTATAGACATGCGACAATAATTTTGGGCATGAGTGTACAAAAGTCAAGCTTGAACTACAATGTTTCTTGAGTGATAGAATCAGACGAAAATTAACTAGAATTTTGAATAAACTTAAGAAGATATTGGCAAAAATGGCTACTGAAGGGCCTACAACCTCCCAAACCCTATCAGCACCAAAAAAATACAAAAGATCTCAACAAGCAAGACATTTATGGGCGAACTGGAATTCTGAAACAATTCATCAATGATAACATTGGTGTTATTGTCATAAAACCTGGTGTATGAAGCAGTTCAAAACGGTCAGTTGGTCGGATAAATGAATCTTGACTCAGTTCCCGAGTTGAGGCCGAATTTACTTGTAGGCATCGTCACTCCAAGCGTATGATCTGATTTGTTTGCTTGCAAGAGTGAAACATGGCTAGAATTGGACTAGTCATATTTTGCTATTCTGTCGGACCCATCATTGCTCTGCAAGGTCACACTAATGTCAACGACTATGTGATTATATTGAGCGACCGGATCCATCTATTGGTGAAAACTTTGTTTCCAAATAGAGATGCCTTTTCAAGACGACAAAGCCCCTGTTCACAAAATTCAACTCATTCAGCGCGAAGATAAATTTGGTTTTATGAAGTTTGGCGTCCCTTTCCGGCACTGAAGCTGTATGAGACATGAACCTATAGTTTACCGTTGAATTCTAATCACCGTAATATTATCTTAATGGTTTCCAAACCGAGAATCGAATCCGAGATCCCTTGTATCAAAGGATAACACGCTAGCTACTAGTCCAGTGAGGGAGACACGATGATAAATTGTCACGTCTGTCATGGCTTTCGTAATCGCCCAACTTCAATATTATTAAGTTTTTGTGGTTAGTGTTTCAGACAAGTGTACGAGTGTGCTATCTACTTCAATCGCCGTTAATGGGACTTATGTTGTTAAGGACGGTATATCATTCCTTTGAAAACCATACAGAAGCTCTATTTATCCATTCCGAAGAGACTATAAGTTGTTCTTCAAGCCAAAGACTACCCTATGCCATATTAGTCAATGTAGTGTACTTTTGTCGAGTGCTTCCACATTTTTGTCCACCCTCTGTATGTATCTCTAATGCAGTGATTCTGATTAGGAAATATTTGATTGAATATAAAATCATAAATATAACATGACGAAAAATGAGAAGTTCTGCACCAAAAATTTATCACTTCTGTTAAATTTATCACTTATATTGCTCAGTGCAAGCGATAATTTTTCCTCTTGTGCATATAGCCTCGTTACAATATAAAGGAGGGTGAGGTTTGCGTTAACGACGGTGTCATTTAGATGGTTTCCCCCATATTGGAACCTGCAATGCGACTTTTGTTATCATGAGTGGAAGTGATGTATGGATTGTTAAATCTTTTGCTTCAACTAGTGTATATACATATATTCGTGTATATATATATCCTTGTAGTTTCTTCAAATATCGTTCTCCGAGAAAGAGTAGAAGCGAGACGAGGTGAAAGAGGGTGTAAAATACGATAATGGCTTTAGGTCGGTTGATAGGATTTTTTTCTCTTCTTTCTTCTACTTTTTACGTAGATTTTTCTCTCCCTTTTTCGCAAACATTGGAGACACTCATTAAGAATTTTCATAACGAACAACCGGCTCCGTTATCAAGTCACAACACACCAGAGAAAATTACTTTTTCAATTACTGCAGTGGCGCTAGGAAAGTGTAAAAGAAAAAAAAATGTCCAAAGTTTGTAGTTAGGTAATTCCTAAATAATATCAAACCTACCGTATACGTTCTTCATGTTGAAAAAAAAAGTTTTTAACATTCTAACTCATTAGTGATAAATTTAAAATGTTTCCGGTACCTTTGATGTACGTAATCCTGGATACAATTTCCGGTAGAACACGAGAATTAATTACCTTGTTCAACCAGTTCATGTAGCTAATTGGGGAGCTATTGAGAGGAACTGATCTAGAAAAGTTTAAAAAAAAGCTAACAGTAATGGGAGACAATGTACTAATATCAAGGATTTAAAAGTGTCAGGCTGGAGATATCCCTGTAAACACAGTGAACATTAGTTTGAATGATGTTATTGTAAATCTTATGACGTTAATGTAAAGATAGTAAAGATAGCTCGACCTTAACTTGAAAGATAATAGCGTATGACTTTAATTTGAAAGATGGCAGCTTCTGACATTAGTGAAAGATAGTAGCGTACGCCGTTAATGTGAAGGATAATACTTAATGACATACTATATTCTATCATACTCCGAAATATGTCAAGAAAAAAGGACATAATAAAGCAAATACTCACACTCAATAGTGGGGGATATGGAAAATCAATGGTAGATCACTTACCCCTTAATGTCTCTTGTTCGAATCCCCAACCAAGTAGGCTTGTGATGGACAGCATTGTGTCCGTGGCTTTTTCCGCGATTCTCCCGTTTCCTCTCACATTATCATTCGACCAATTTTTCCATCATCATTCACTGCCCTTAATCATCCGTCTGTCTTAGCCTTAAAGGGTATAATCGTGGGACGCTAAACTGAAGAATTTAAATTATTTCATTTAGCATTTGGCATTGGAGTAGAAAAACATATAACACCATATAATGGCTAATACATAATCTACACGATCATTGAGGAACGGTAAGTATTCTTGCTCTCGAATAATAAGGTCTAGGTCGAAACTTGCAGCCAGTCATTTTCCCATGGTTTCATTTAACCATTAATAAATCTTATTGAGAGAACAAAATAATATGGGCGAGTTTAAATCCTCGTGTCTGGTTTTCTAGAACGTCAAGAGAAACTATTTATTTTGATAAATTTAAAAATAGATTCTGGACGACAATCACGCCATCTGTTAAACTAAAACTGATGCTGAAATATATATTCAAATAAAACTTTCTATTAAGACGCAAAACGACAGAACACAGAATACTTTATGAGATATTAAACCTTAAAATTGTGATTGCCTATTCTTTCAGCAATGAAAGCGTATGAGACGAGGACCGATAGCATAACAGAACCACACAGCTTTAATCGGGAATCGAGCCCAGGTATCCGCACCAAATACACGTACATTAACCACCTAGCCACGAACGAGCTGAAGGGCGTTTCAGAAATAAATGGTCCATCTAATCCTATATATATATATATATATATATACGAGGGTAAGTCAAAAATTGTTCGCAATGTGGGTATAACTCTTTTTACATTGTTCATGCTGACCTCTGTCCTCGTTTATTTTATTGTTATGCTGTTGTGGTCATGCTATGAAAGTTTGATCCTAAATCCTCCATTTGTCTCCTCCATTTGCAGATTTATGATTGCTGCTCCAGTAGAAGTTTGCACCAAAGAAGAACAATGAGCAGTGATCCGGTTTTTGTGATTGGAAGGTGTATCAGGAACTAGAGATGCAAAAAAGCCGGCTTTTTTGAATCGATGGGTTTTTTTTACACATAAAAAGCCGGCTTTTTTGAAAAAAAACGAGAATTTTGGAAATTTTGGCTTTTTTCATTTTCATGGTTTTTCTATTTAAATAGCTTTCTTATAGTATACTCTAAAGTTAAATAAGATTTCATGACCTAAATGCTATATTTCGCTCTAGAATTCACCATCATGATGGATGAAACACATGTTTTATGAATTAAAGTAAACATAAAGTACGTAGTATTTGAGGGCAACTGTAGAAGATATTTAACTTTATTTTAACTTCTGAGTTATCGACATTTTTTTCTTCTCTACATAATATCTTTTTAGTCATCCGTGTTTCATTTCCTTGAGATTAGTAGGCCTACTCTAGCTTCTAGCACATAAGTTAAACTTTTGTTTTTCAATATATCCGTCAGAGCGTACGTTTGTCAGTATATCTGTCAAAGCGTACTTACACATTCTTGTTACACTGTAGCTGTGCAATGATTTAGCAATAATCTTCCGGATACAAACTTGAATACCGTTTTATACAAGTAATCACTAGCGGATTCAGAAAAGTATTTTGAGAGGTGTTTCTCTGCTTAATGTTTGTTTTTTTCTAAAATTTCCTAATATTTATTTGGGAGTTTATGAGTACAAGCATAACTAATATTTCATTTTGTTTGTATATTCAGCAATAACCTTCCGGATACAACCTTGAAGACCATTTTATACTAAATCAGTGGCGGATTTAGAAAAGTGTTTTGGGAGAGGATTTTCTTAATGTTTAGTTTTCTAAAAATGTCTAATTTTTATTTGAGAAGAGCTTGAAGTTTATGAGTAAAGGCATAAAAAATTTTTCGTTTGTTTTAGAAATTCTGTAATTTCGGGGTACAAGCTTCAGCAGTAAAACATCCCTACCCTAACCTCCTTTGCAAATCCGTCACTGCTGGTAATTATTAATAACAACGATTTAAAAACGATAAGAAAGGAAGTCGGCCAGAACTCACAGTACACGCATTATCTCTACATTCACAGATACAATTAAAAAACTTTTGTCAAAACGGTCGAATGTGGGGTTGAATCCCGGACTTCTTCATAGAAGCGCAAAAGCTAACCACTCACTCGTGGTTGTCGTGCAGTTGTGCTTAACTAAAATATATTCTTTCTCTCTATGACCTATGGAACCCGAAGGTTCAAGGCCGCGTTCACAAAAGCTCTCCACTGACTTCAATCCTTAGCCAACTAGATCCAGTTTTTACTTTGTATTCCTATTTCTGTGAGATGGATTTTAATATTGTCCTCCCATCTGCGCCCAAGTCTTCCTAATGGACGTTTTCCGATTGGATTTCCAGTTAAAAATTTGAAAGCGTTCTTACTTTCTTCCATTCTGGCTTCATGACCTGCCCACCTGAGTCTCCTAGACTTGATGACCGTAACGATGTTACGTAAACCGTATAAATTATGCAGTTCTTCGTTATGAAGTTTCCCTCATTCCCGTTTCTCTTGAGTCCGAATATTCGTCTCAGGATTTCATTGTCAAATACTTTCAGTCTGCGTTTTTCCCTCAAGCGACCATGTTTCACAACTATAAAACAACAGGCATGATTATCATTTTATATATCTTAAGCTTTAAATTCCTTGACTGAATTCGCGCCGGCAAAATACTTTGAACTGAATAATAACACGAATTTCTTGATTTCAGTCGACATTTAATTTCTTTGTGGATATGATTTTGGCCTGGTGAAACTGATCCTAGATATTTGAAAGTATCCACTTTGTCGAAAGTATTATTTGATATTTTAACGCATCCTTAATTTGCCATATTACGATTCCGGTGAACTTCCATGTATTTAGTTTTCTCTGCATTTACTCCTAAACCAATGTCGCTGCAAGCGTTTAATAAGGACTCTGTATTTCTTTCTATTGTTCTCCTATCATCCCCTTTTAAATTTACATAATCAGCATACACCGTAACTTGGTGAATACAATTCAGCTATAGAACCTGGTTGCTATCTTTAATTTTCCTTATAGTGTACTCCGGAACAAAGCTGAACAATAATGGCGATAACGCATCTTCTTGTTTCAGGCCATTCTCGACATGGAAGCTTATGGACAAGAATTTTTCTGCTCGGACTTTACTTTGGTATTCATTTTAACACATTTTAATTAATCTAACTAGCTTTTTCGGTATTCCGAACTCTGTAAGAAATTTGTACAATGTTTCCCTCCTATCCGAGTCGTAAGCCTTTTTAAAACCAATAAAACAGCTGATGTACTGATTAATATATTCCCATTTCTTTCGAGTATTTATCCAATAGTAAATATCTGATCGATTTCCCTAAATCCACACTGATAATCTCCAATAATTTCATCTGCGTATGGAATCAATCTTGTTAGTAGAATGTTAAGAGAAATACCTCGATAATTATTACATTCAGTTTTGTTGCCTTTGTTGTGAATTGAAACAGTGATTGATTCTTTCCACTCTTCGTAAATGTATTCCACAGTTTTTCTCCTTTTTTTTTAAAAAAAAAAAGTTTCGTAATGATATGTTGAACTCTTGTCGTTAAAAATTCAGAAACCTTCAGGACTGGGTAAACCGTGATGGTGGTTATAAGTCTAGGAAACCGCACGATCAGATGAAAAGTCTATTACGCACATGATCCATTAACAGAAAATTTGGTACTTTCCCGATTCTGAACAAGCCTAAGAAACAATCAGTGCATTATAGAATTCGGAATTTTACCGATTTTGCAGATTCCAAGCACCTGATAGGTGGTAACATTATTACGTATGTGATCAATGAATGAAAAATTTGTTCGAAATATTCATACAACGTATATGAAAGTTAAAACTTAAAAATTTCAAGAATGTACAGAACTACCCGAAACCAAGCTCTTGATGTGCAGCTTTTAAGATTATCATATAAATGTATTTCCCCCATGTTTTATTCTTTGTTTCAAAAAGAGGGTGTGTGATATTTTGAAGTAAAAATACTACATACAATTTTGCTAGTTATTTGTGTATCTTTTTTTAAAAAGTATTTATTTTTGTGTATAAGAAGTTTAAAAATTAATATATATATATATATATATATATATATATATATATATATATATATATATATAGATATAGATATAGATATATATATATATATATATAGATATAGATAGATAGATATATAGATATAGATATAGATATATATATATATTGGTTAATCCTTTGGAATTCATAATGTAAATATGTTGAGAATTTTTTAGAAATCTTTTCAAAATTCATGATTTATTTTAGAGGTTCTATATTATTATCTACATCAACCACTAATCAAATGAGTTCTTGTGCTGTAGAGAAGCGAAACAAAGTATGCCTTATCAATTTAAAGCAAAATTTTGAAAAAAGCCCAAAATTTCCTAAACAAAAAAGCGAAGCAGAAAAAACCTAGTTTTTTTTTCAAAAAAGCCGTTTTTTTTTTAGAGCCCTTGCATGTCTATCAGGAACCATGACTAGTTTCCAGACGATGTGTCACTTCATCAAAAGTCACTCATATGTTTAACAATACTATGTCATGTACATGCTCAATGTTATCATTTGTGATTATAGATAGATGTCCGGATCCTTCCACGTGCATAAATACTTGTGCGACCAGTTTTGAATGTTTCAATTCATTCGTAGACATTCCGCTGCGACAAGACACTGTGCTCGTATTTTGTCAGAGATCTTTGATGGATTGTGGCTCCTGATAACACCCTGCGACCACAAAAAACCGGATCACTGTTTGTTGGTCCTCTTTGGTAAAAACTTCTAATGGAACGGACATGATCTATCTGCAACAAAAGGAAAGACAAATGGAGGAATCAGGATCAAGCTTTCATAGTATGACCACAACAGCATAACAATAAAATAAACGAAGACGGAGGTCAATATAAACAATGTAAAAAGAGCTATGTCAGAATTGCGGATAATTTTTGACTTACCCTCGTATACATTAATTATATATATATATATATATATATATATATATATATATATATATATATATATATATATATATATATATATATATTCTGTTTGTAGCTGGAAGGAACTGTGGTTGTTCCAGAAAAAAAGTTAGAAGTTAAATCTATAGTCTTTTCTTTTATGTTAAAATGAGATATACTTTCTTTGACGAATAAACAAAGAGAAAGAAAGAATTTTTTAAAAGAAAGTTTTAAATGTATCTAATTCATCTTCCCCAATTAAAAGTTGTTTTTCTTCTTCCTCCTCTGTCTTAGTATCTTGAAATAACTCTGTTGCAAAAAAAAAAAAAAAAAAAAAAAAAACACAGAAAAGCATTATTTCAACACTAACTACGTTCAAATTTATGGAATCTCTTTCTCTCTCTCGCTCTCCACTTTGATTGCAAACTAAAATCCCTTTGATGAAGGATGAATTTGCAAAGAAAACACTCAGAACAAACCTTTTTAAAAATACGAGTTGTATCCTTAGCGTCAATTAATGGTTTCTTCCGTACTACACATTGCATTTGTGTACGACAACTTGTAACTAATAGCAAACATCTTAGTTTTCAGAAATGAATTATGTTGAAGCTGTTTGTTAAGTTCCTGAGGAGAATATATAAAAGGTATTAATATGTATTATGTAAGAAAAACTGGAATTTTCTTCGAACTAATTGGTCTTTGACCTGAGGTTCATTAAATGGAACTTAACCAAGTGTTAACTCTCTCACTGGACTTGTAGCTGACGCGTTCATCTTAGGTACATGTGGTTCCAGGTTCAATTTCCACTAGAAAAGCATTGAAAGCGTTATGTTGGTTCAGATTTGATCTTAAACTGTCGGTCTGTGCTGAAAGAGGATGCTAAACGTCAACAAAGAAATTAATCGAATGTTATAAAAGAATTAGAATTAAATTTAGGGGTGATTTTGAAGTTGAAATATTGTCAGATTTTCGGTGAATTTTAACTGATGTTAATGGATTTTGAGCCGCAAGTAAGACAGTTGTATATGGTATAAGTTGTCTGCCTCCTGCTTGGTCCTTAAGTAATATTTAGAACACAAATTGAGTATTGAAATGATCTAAAAATCCGATTAATTTCGAAGGCAAAAAGATTGAATCATTGAGCCTGGCCCGAAACTAGATTTGATGACCTCCCAATTAGGCTTATTTTCTGTTTTTACACTGCCAATGAGATGTAAGATGTGATGTGTACATTGGCATTGACTTTGATTCAATAGCCTATAAATGAATCAACCGCTGTAGAAACGTAATTTTCAATTTGACATATAAATATTTGGATATGCTTAGCCTAAGTCTTACGTCCCTGGACGGGGAGAGGGGGCCAAATATGCAATTCTATTTTGTAGTCTATTCAGCCTAGACGTGCTAATTTGGTATTGATTTTGACACCTTTTCAACTTTATTCATTAGGTCTATTTGGATAGCTTCAGAGGAAACATACGCCACATTTCGTTGAAGTCAGATTAATTTAAAGAAAATTTTATGAATATTGTATAGAATGATAGAAACTCGCTAAAGTCATAAGGATAAATCCTAAAACTGTGTGTGTGCAGAAAAAATACAAAATACACACTGACAATTACTTGAAATATATTGAAGTAGAATCAACGTAGTTGTCTGCATAACACATTAAATTTGAGTTACTATCTGCGGAAATCGACAATATTGCATATAATTGTGAAGGTATGCAACCAAACATTCGGCAGTATTGTGTGGGTTGCATAGACTATCAGGGAATGTACATGTTTATTTTCTTTTGCCTCTACAACATACTGTACATTAAATCAGTGGTTCTCAACGTGGTCTTAACGTCCCTCAAAAAGCGTTCTCTTTTTCAAACGGCATGCTGGAACAAAAAGGATGATAGAATATTTAGGGGCGTTTGAAATTTCGTAACCAGTGAATCGTTTTATTAAACTAAAACCATTATGCACTTTACAAGTGCATAAAATGCTTATGCTTTTTATTTTTACAGATAATAATGTAGATTCTGCAAAGCCGATTTTAAGAATTCAAGCCTTTTTTCTGGTTCTTTGACTGTTTCGTATAAGTCTTACATTCTGCAGCATGCATGGCTGGATAAAATTAAAATGACGGGGGGTAAGGGTGCTAGGCTCGAAAAGTTTAAAACACCTGCTTTAGATCATAACTCACATAGCATGGTGTTACCGAAAAGCTCTATCGAATATAGTTTTAGATACAAATGGCTTAAATTATTGTCCAACTTCATACACTGTGCTAGGTACTTAAGCAAGTGGCGACACAATACATGATAAAATAATACGTAATTACTTACATTTTAGTGGAAAATGATAAAAAGAAATTTTATTGTGTTTTAACTCCTTAATACAATTTTCTGATAAACCGTGCATAGTTGAAAGAAAGGGTGCTTATTCATCGCTAGATTTTCTATCGCTAAGAACTTACAAATAAGATGAGTAATTTCAATAAAACTTATTTATTTTTCATTTAAAAATAACGATACCCTGTTCGTGTTACAGAAAACTGTATTAAAATTTGTCGATATATTTCATAGTTATCGGTAAATGAAGATAACTACTGGTTGGGAAGCATGTGTTACTTTAAACTTTTCCAATAAGAATCATAAGTTCCTTTCATCAACATATATTCGAGCATATGAAGTATTGACATTAATTATCTGGATAACACCTTGGATTTGGGTTATAAACTGGGAAAATTTAAAATAATTTGACGTCCTTATATAAATATGTGTAAATGTGCAACGAAAAAGTCAAAAATTTTACAATTATGTAGGTTGAATATATTATTATCACGGAATTATACAGGATGTTTTAAAACAACATCGACAACGTTTCAAAGGCAATTTCTAACACCAAGTTAAAATTAAAAGTATAGACCAACCTAGGTGCATAAATGCTCCCTTTCGGAGTTATGGGCTGCCGAAGATATGAAAAGAAAAATTAATTTTAATGGTCCATATCTCCAATACTATGATAACTACCGTAGTTGGGTCAAGACTACTCTTAGGAACATATCCAAGTTTCACATCCTGCGTACTTCCGCAACAATTTTCAATGAGGTAGTTGGAGAGTACTTTAAATTATGTCCGTGACCAAGCTCGTTCTATAAAAATTGTTGCGTGGGTACCTTAAGATTCTGAAACATGTATTTTTGAATAGCGCACATATTAGTTCTTAAGTGAAATGTATAGGAAATGTATAGAAAATGAAGAATATAGAGGGAGCTTCAAAACAACACCGACAATGTTTGGGAGGTGATTCCTGACACCAAGATAAGACACAAAGTATAGACCAACTTGGGCGCACAAATGCTTCCTTTCGGAGTTATAGGCTGCCGAAAACATGAAAAAATGAACTTTAAAGGTCCATAGCTCCAAAACAATGGGACCTACTGTAGTCGGGTCAAGCCTTCACTTAGGAACTAATATGTGCGCTATCCAAAAATACATGTTTCAGAATCCTAAGGTACTCACGCAACAATTTTTATAGAGGGAGTTTGGCTACGGTCATATAATTTGAAGCACTCATCAATTGCCTCTATAAAAATTGTTGCGTAAGTACTGCTCGATTCTGAAACTTAGATATTTGGATAGAACACATACTACTTCCTAAGTGAAGTCTTGACCCGACTACGGTAGGTAACATAGTATTGGAGTTATGGACCTTTAAAATTCATTTTTTCATGTTTTCGGCAGCCTATAACTCCGAAAGGAAGCATTTGTGCACCCAGGTTGGTCTATACTTTTTGTCTTATCTTGGTGTCAGGAATCACCTCTCAAACGTTGTCGGTGTTGTTCTGAAACACCTTCTATATGCATAATATTACTACAAAGGAAAAAGAAAAAATTCAAATTGCAGTTTGTCCTTTTCAGACATTTTCAATGCGTACCTAGGTAAATAAAGAAAACAAAATACACGCACAAAAGGCTAATAACATTTGTGACGCAGTAGATTGATTGAAAGAGAAAACAAGAGAATGGAGGAATATAGGACTAAATAGGTTTGCCGAGTTTTCATTTCCGCCACAGATTTGTTTATTTTTCACCTATTTATTGTATATTAGTTCATTCTACTGACGCCGCAAATAAGCATTCAGAATGTAACGCAGAACATAAAGGGATGATAATTGAGGAAAACGGAGAAAGTGAGAGGGAGAGAGAGAGAGAGAGAGAAAGAAAGAAAGCGAAAATTACATTTTCGTTCAGCAAGAAAAGTCAATACCCTGAAATTTCCGTTGCATGTGAAAGCGGCTATATAGGAAGCAAACAACTAACCTCCTGCATAAAGAAACACATTCAAATGGAGTTTTTAGTGTAAGGAGCCACAGTGGATTCGTCATATTTTACAACTATCAAAATGTATTTTACAACTACTAACACCTTTTGGGCAGATCAAGAAGTATGTAAGATGATATTAGAGCTGGTTTTGTAGAACTGTAAGACTAACCTTAAACATTACTAAAATATTTACAAACTTACCTCCGTGAAGACAGCGCCACTCGTATCAGCACCAATTATCATACATACGTTAAAAAGACGAGTGCTAAATTAGTGCTCACGATACCGCATAGAATGAAAATTAGTGCTGTTAGCAATAGCCAAGAGATATTCGAAAAATCTCTAATGTCGGCATTATCGAAGAGAATAATTGATCCTTCATTTTCGTGATGAGATAAACATCACTGTAGATTTTATAGAATGGACTTGACGTTAAGCTACCGTTGCTACTGGACTTGCACAGTCATAATTCCAATCCGGCCTAAAGGCTGTAAACACCTTGAGTATAGCCTTCTATATAATTGATTCATGTCACTACAATGTATATTCTAATGTACTAAAGGAAAGATTACTTCACCACACTTTAAATATAACTATTTATTGATGGACACTTAGTTCCCATATGTATTACATGATTGCTCATCGGTAAAACAACTCTTTCCTTGTTTATTCCTAATAAACTTATTGACTTCGAAGGTCACACTACTACTCACTCAATTCTACTCAGCTACTTTCTGTACGGTGTCGTCAGCACTAATATAGCACTATTTTTTTTACAGTTTCCACAATTAGTGCTCCGTTAATAAAAGTGGGTGGGTTGTCTTCACTTAAAGACAACCCCATCTAAAAAAGAGCAAAATACTGGCTTTCTGGCAAGAGGACTATTTTTTTTATGTGGAATCGTTAGCACTAAATTTTGAAGTATGTGTGATAATTAGTGATCATATTATTAGTGTTGTTTACCCGGAGATAGCAAGTAGATAGGGGATCGAAAGTAGTTGTCCGTTTGACCGTCAGATTTGGGTTACAATAAGATCAAAACCGATTTGGAAAACAAGAATGACGTGACATAGGCGTACAAACCTGTAAGCATATGCAACCAAACATTCAATAATATTGGGTGGGTTGCATAAATTGTGGTGTGGCTTGGCACAAGACCGAATCCAATGCAGCATGCTTCAACTTCTGCAGTTTATGAGTAAATCGTCACGTTCATCAAATCATAGAGCTAGTTAGTAGTCAGTTAGTTAGTATAGGATACATTCTTAGTCTCATGGGTTGCATGTTTGATGCGAGTATGGGATGCAGCGTTCGAACTTTCCTGAAAGCATAATCTTTCAGATTTACACGCTGACGTAAGACAGTTCCGAATTATAATTCAAAAATGATTTCCGTCCTTCATTATTTTGTTGTTACATAAGGACAAGAAGCAAATATTGTATTACAAAAATATAAATTAAGCTTGGAGCCATTAATACAATTTCAAGTTTAAGAAATTAACTACTAGGAATGCAATGGATATACTCGATTGCAATGAAATGAGCTGAGCGAGCTTAAGCAACGTAATCAGTTTATTGTGACTTTTTAAAACAATCAGTATTTTTCATAACAATCGCACAATTCTTCGTCTTGACCTTTTGTTCTGGCTAAAAAAAGTTTAAAAAATCGTTAATTTGTTTTTGAATTGTGATTAAAATTGTAAATTTTTACGCTAAAAAAATAAAAGGGCTTCGCCGGAATTTTTGAAAATCACGCGCAGATTTTAATTGTTGACAAAACAATCACGTGAAAACTTTTTCCCCATGTTAAGTCTATGGAAGCGTTTTTCGGTGATTATTCCTCGATGGTACATCGGATTTTTGATTTCGACCTATGTTCTCACTCAGCACGACATACTCTATCAGCGTGCTAAGTTTGGTTGAGATCGGCCAAACGGTCTAGGAGGAGTTCGCGGACAACCAAACGGCTAACCCGAGTATAAGAGCTTCGCTCGCTCAGCTCAATAACCGAGTTGCCATAAAATAGTTTATAGAAAGCTTGCTTCTTTCCTTGGAGTTTAATGTCGCTTGTCAGGGCAGGATAGAAGTGATGACGCCAGCTACAATTTATACGGATATACGGTTACAAGTGGATTGTCAGAGACGTTTTAGTGGAAAGAGATTTTTATACTGAAAATAATAGTTTTGTTCAGTGCAATCATTCCATCATACGTCATGATCCAATACTATAATTCCTCAATGGACTATAATAGACACTGACCTTTAGTTTGATTCATGGGATGTAGTTATGCACAATTGGTCATGTCTTGCAGCAAGTGTTGTAAATGTCCATTATCTTCTGAAGGCAGTCTGAATACCTTTTGTAGGTCATGAGGGTTAATGAAATTTATCTCTGCAGTAATGACTTGCTCCAGATTTTGTCGAGGAAGAGGGTTTTTCTCGCTATACACGTCCTTCCAAAAATACCCCAGAGAAAAAAGTCTGGTGACAATAATGAGTAGAGATGGAATTCATTCCTGGTCCTACTCTAAAGTGATTGTAGAAAACTACTTCTCGTCATCTGTTACCGTTATTCCTCTATAATGATCGGACATTAAAACCAGAAGTGGTTGATTTATGCCACTTCCGGATCTAATACAGAGATTAGAGTGGAGGATAAAAAGTATTAGTACAAAGCTGTACCAATTCCAGAAAAAAATGCTTCTCGCAATCTATTACGTTGTTTGATATCATAGTGATCAACGTAAAAACAAGAAATGATTTGTATTTACCACTTTCGATTTTGATAATGGCCTCCATGAATGAGCTCGATTCCTTTCTTTTAAGTCTCTACATTCTGACCAAAGTTGGTGATGATTCATCAAGTGGTTCTTCAGTTTCTCTTTCTGTCTTATGGAGGGACGGACAGGATAAATACAGCGTGGCGCCTAGCAGCGTGACACATTTCAAACTTGAATATTGCTCAGGCGTAGTAACTTATATTAGTTGAAAAGGTGGGAACCGAAAGAGGAAAGAACGCCACGTTATATGGTCAGCCCTAATGGAGCATTGAAGCACAGAACATTGTGTTATGTCAGTTCGTAGTTGTTACAAAACTAGGAATGTGCCAGGAGTGCGAGACTTTCATGCTGTTCGAAATGGTAAGGTTCCGTCTCGTATCATATTGGCTTGGATGAAGAAGTTTGAAGAAACTGGTAATGTGTTGGATATGAAAGATTGACTTCCAAGAACAGTTCGAACTTCTGATAGCATAGAGAAACCAACAATAAAGTTTCATGTTAGAAAAGAAGTTGCACTTCTGCCACAAACTTAGTTTCGTACGATGCTTTTTGCTTCAATGCTCCATTGTGACTAACCATATAACGTGGCGTTGTTTTCTCTTTCGGTTCCCACTCCGCCAACAACTATAAGTTATTGCGCCTGCGCAATATTCAAGTTTGAAATGTGTCAGTCGGCGCGGCGCCACACTGTATATAAAAGAGTTATTTGTAAATCAAATTTCTTGATAAATAAACAATATGGTATGTTCAGTGCACAATTATAAATGTGTGAGAAAAAGACATATAAAATGTATATGGTACGATTAATTTCATGGAAGACTTTGATACTCTTTTTTTTTTTTTTTTTTTTTTTTTTTTTTTTTTTTTTTTTTTTACAATATAAGCATCATTTACAATATATAAATATGAATCTTCTAAGTTCTGAAAAATGTTTCAAATAGAGATCTTAAAGAATAAATAACTAAAAGTAAAATGTCTAAATTAACCAAGAAAAGTTGAGTTCATTCCCTTGTGCATTGAACGCGTCATGTCCTAGCAGAACAAAAAAATACCAATTCTTGTTGCATCAAGCAACATATTACTTTTTGTAGCATAAACATTGTCGAAAACCACGCATATGAATTTGACCTCAATCGTTTCATTTTGTCAGCTCGATATGATTTATCGATTGAAGATATATGTAACATCTTTGCACAATATTGTAATGAAACAAAAATTATTTTCTTTAGAGAAAAATAATAATTTTAAGCTATATTTCATTAATCAAAATAGGTACCGTCATTTAAAAATAAAAATGTTTATGTTTTGACTTAATAACTCTTGAACGACCCAACCGATCTCGATCAAATTTTCAACATAGGTGAGATTCTGCCCTGGGATGGTTTTTATCATTTTACTTTGATGGTGCAATTTGGAGAGGGGGAGGAAGGAGATATATATATATATATATATATATATAAATAATCGCAAGTGACCCATATTGTTCATCTCAGCGACCCATACATAATTTTTTTGCGTCGCTGAGATGAACAATGACACTTTTGGTGCCCTTTAAATTCAAATTCGGCCCCGAAACTTGGAGAAGGAGGAGATAGAAAATGACCGATATTAATATCGTATGCATAGTTTTCGGGGTCACTGAGATGAACACTGACACTTTTGATGTCGTCTAAATCTAAATTGAGCCCCGGAACTTGTGAACGAGGAGATACATATATAAAAATAATTAAAAATGACCGATATCAGAGAGTTATTCAGCAATAGTAAAAAGTGACTAACTAACGGAACTTTTCTTATTTTAACCCAACAAAGCGGATAAGTGACGCTAGTGTCATAGTAAAAAGACTTAGTGAGGGAAGTTTTGAGTATCAGTTTTGCTTTAATAGGTGGCATAGTTACTGAAAAACATCACTTTTTCAGATTTTCAAGAATATTAGATATTCTCAAAAACTACGCATGAAAACTTATATTCACATATATAAATTTGTTCAGCTGAATTATATCTATTGATTGGTATGAGTTCTGTTTTTTTCTTTTGGATTTTTTTCTTCATACGTTCATAATATCATAAAATATTTCGACTTTCAATTTTTCTGGGTTTGGAAACACTCATTTATTTAAACGAACGATACATTTGCTCATGGCACTATTTCACGCAACTCGTTCGTCCTACTTTGGTTTCTCCTCTCCGCACTCGGGAATGGGAAAGCTTTGTTCCCAGCCCATGGCTATCCATCTACGTTCCAGCTTTAATATTCTATTCTCTCGCAGTTAACCAGCAACTGTTTGTTACAGACAATGACTTGCCACAAAACTGAGACGACATGTCTTAACCTATAGTGCGTTGCTCAGCCACCCGCAGTCAACTAGCTGTACATTGGAGGTGACCTTCCTTTGAGGTAAAATACGTACTTCCTCTTTCCACGCTAGCAACAAAATCATTTTTTAAAAAGATGTTGGTATACGAGGTTCCGATATTTTTCAATTTTAATTACATCAGAATACAATTTCTTAGTTGTAATTTGCGTTGGTCTAAAGACTCGGACACGCGACTTTTACGCAAGAGATTTCTGGTTCAATTCAGGTTGAGAACATTGAACGCATTATGGGTGGTTTGGATTCCCTTTAAAATAGTAGATTTGCGTTTCTTGTGCCTCGGTACTGGAAAGGGATACTAAAGCTAACAAGGAACGGACATGAACGTATCATCGGGACATCCAAATCAAACCTAGTCCATTCGATAAACATAACGAAGATATGTTCAATCACAAAAAATAGATGTTATAGACAACGGAGTAAGTCCCTGGGGCCCATTAATCCTATTAGTATAAAGAATGACTCGCTGTGAAATAGTTATTGCATCAACATTGTTCATTGGAAAGTCATATTCTATAGTTCATTTTCTTCACCATGAAATAAGCTTTCCAGAGATGCTAAGTATTGGGACCCATGATGTACTTGATCAGAGGAAATCAGGACAATATGGGAAAATTCCCTTCAGAAATCCCTTCCATGTACTTCGGACCCCTCTGGAGTGGCACTGGGTAAAACACACAATCCGAAAGAATCTCGAAACATATTATAGGGGATAATAAATGTGTGTACTAAGTTTTGTATTGATAGACAGGATAGATATGAGGGGCCTAAAGTTGATGGGAGAGATTTCTGAAGGGAATTTTCCCTATATTGTCCTGATTTTCTCTGTGCAAGTACTTCATGGGCCGCAATACTTAGCACCTCTGGAAAGCTTGTTTCATGTTGAAGAGAATGAACTATAGACCATGACTTTCCAATGAACAGTGCCGATGCAATAGCTAATTCACTACGAGTCTACGATACTAACAGAGTTAATGGGCCCCAGGGACTTATTCCGTTCTCCATGGCACCTAATTTTTTTGTGCATGAAGATTTCTTTGTTATGTTTATGGAATGGACTATTTTTGATTTGGATGCCCGCATGACACGTCCATGTCCGTTCCTTGTTAGATAAACAAACAATAAATAAATCTTAAGAACTTAAGCTTTCCTGGTGAAGTGATGAATATAGTTGTTCTCGGGCAATCAGCCAGGTGAATTCTACGTCGTCCAACGTTTCGGGAACCGACAACGTTGTTCTCTCGTCTTCAGTGTAAACTATGAGACCAAAAACAGAAGCCTTTATTATATAGGTGCTGAGAGGAAGGGGATGCAATTTGATTGGTCTATGGCGGCATCAGTCTATGGCCTCAATTGTGATTGGCTGGTTGATTAGGTTGGTTGGCAAGCCCTGGTTGGTTGTTTTGTATACGTTTTCTTCCAGTTTTTGGTCTCTCATACCTTATCCTGAAGACAAGAACTATGTTGTCAGTTCTCGAAACGTTGGACGACGTGGAATTCACGTGGTTGATTGCCACGTGGAACAACTATATTCAAATACATCTTAGTTTACAAAGTGCTCCACGAAACAGTGGACATAGACTTAAGTGACTGAATCATTACTATTATTGCAATAACAAATTGGTAACATACAGTGTTATGAGTGATTCTAAGACTGACCTCTATTCATTGAACTACAATTCTGCACAGGTTAAATCATGTAGGGGTATAGATTGATACTGTCTGCAGTCCTTCCACAGGAATTTATGTGTAGAATTCGTAATGTTCCCTCTTAAGTTCATTCCGGCATCTAGAGCATACAGATTTATTGACTTATGCTTTTACCTAGTGGCTGGAGCACTTCCCTCTTTTGCAAGAAGTCCCAAGTTCGATTTCCGGTTAAAAGCACTACACTTTTCACAGTAGGTCTTACCCTGTTTAGTTCTAACTGACTTATTTAAGTTGTTTAATTTTTGTAAAAGATGTAATGTAACTTGTCAACAGAAGAAGACGCAAGTCGAGTAGTTACTTGAAACTATGTAATGTAGTAGTCTGTGAGAGAGGGCGCACAGCCTATAACTACAAGACCGTAGTTTTATCGATGAGCCTTTCATTTTAATTGTGGAATTATAAGCAACACTAGTAATATTATTAAACCGAACTATTGTAGAACGAATCAATGCTTGTATTACATAGCCCCACGTCCTCTGCAAATATAGTACGTGACTACAGATTAATCAATGTATCAGTCGAAAAGTTTGATAAATTTAATGATTTGAGTTTCTGCTTTGCAGTTGGGATATTCTGATACGAATGTGGTTAGTAGTTACCCTAACTGAAAAGTTCACACAAGTTTCCCAATAACTCCACCAGATGAATGCTGACATTGTTAGTATATTTAATTAAATGTCCTGGCAGATTCTCTTCCACTTCCTTCTCATAGCGTAAATTGAACTTGTTGTATCTGGAAGTTCAGTAAATAAATAAATACCATTCTAATTTGATCATGTACATAAGCTGAATTTACTCAAAAAATACAAACCTCAAGAATCGGTCTAGACTCGCAAATGGTCAGAAATGCGTATATCAGTCGCCACAAACGTAATTACTTGGTATTAAGACGTGTATATATCAAGAATGAGTAATTGTTGTTAGCTTAACGTGGCTTTGACATTCAATTAAGTAGTAGTGGTTGGTACTGTTATTTCTACCTTTAAGAAAGGGTGTTCGACGAAAGAGTTAACTATATTGCTTGTTTTCAACAATTTCATTTACAGGACTAACCCGCTAATGCTCAGGAACAAAACTACTAATCTAAGTGTGGAATATAATGCTAAAAATGGAACTATATGACTTTCATGACTTCAAAAAGGACTCAAATATTTTCTACTTTCAAACATTCATTCATTTTACAGTATATTTTATTTAATTTGAGGTAAATGCTATATTTAAAATTAAGTTTAATTTCTAGTGTTAAAATTGAGCTTCTTAAGAGGTTAATTTACCAGAAACCAAACTGAAGTCCTTCACGTGTACCCTGTGACAGTACTAAATCTTATTTTCAGCTGTTTACAAGCAGCCGACAAAAAAAAAAAAAAAAAAAAAATGGCTAATTGTGGATTACACACGCAAAATTTAACAAACGGCTTATACACAAGAGAATAAGTAATTCTATGTCTATACAGAGTGTCCCAAAAGTAATGGTAAAATATGAAATCGCAGATTCCTGACAATAAAACAAGAAAAATGTTTGTATGACATATCGTCCGAAAGTGGACAGGGGCGGTGCTAGACAGCCTCGAATGTGGGAGAAAGGAACTTCACACTTAGGGAATGAAACTTCCCGATTTACAAAAGCAAATTGAAGATGTGTGTGAACAGATACGCAACACACCGCGAGCGATGGAATGCATCGAAACTCATGATTAGCATGTTTGCATAGATGTGAGAGGACAGCACTTTAAACATCTTCTATAGGTACATTTATTGTTAGAACGTATGACCTAGTAGTTTGTAGTGCTATTCTGTATAATTGTGGAATCTGCCTGTTATTTCATTAGGCTCTACATAACAGAACTAGTTACACTTGTTCTTATTTCTGCCCTCTCTCTGCAAGTTTCTACCTGGTATACTATTTTCCATTATCTCCTGACATTTTGCAACCATACTAAGCGATCTTTGCTTTGACTCCCATTGTAAATGTGGGTATAATCCTGTCATGGATAACAACTTTCTTCTGTATGGTTTCCATCTTTACAGCATAGTTTCATTACATCTGCCGTAGAGGCATTCATTGAATCCTTAATGACGTATGGAGAATCTCTGGCGCATTTATGTAACATGCGTTTAACATGTCAAGCCGATATGATTTTTTATGTCTTTCTCAACCTCCTTCCTAGCTCGTAGCAATATTCCGCTGTCAGATGTGAAGTTCCTTTCCCACAAATACGAAGCTGTATAGCTCCGTCCCTATCCATTTCCGGACTATATGTCACATAAACATTTTTTCTTCGTTTGGTGCCAAGAATCTGTGGTTTCATTTTCTGCAATTACTTTTGGGACACCCTGTATATAAAAATAAAAGTTGCTATGTTCGTGACTTAATAACTCTTGAATACCCAACCTATTTCGATCAAATTTTCAACACAGATGATGGAGTGATATTATCATTTCACTTTGACAGTACAACGTTAGGAGGGGGAGGGAAGGTATGTAAAATGGTAAAAAAATGACCGGTATTAGTGTGTCCAATCCATAGTTTTCGGTTTTACTGAGAAGAACAGTGACACTTCCGATGCAGTACAAGTCCAAATTCAGCTCCAATTAGTACATTATGCCCAAAATGAAACGTATTTTCCCCGTGCGAAGAACGGATATTCTGCTAGAACATAAATAAGTAAATAAATAAGAAAACAGTGCATTTAAACGTAAAGATTATATTATGTAGGTATATCCACAAATTAAAATTTTGCAATCCAAGTGTGTTTCTTAACTACTGCGCCAGACTAAGATCGCATTTTAAAAGTTATATTTTCCCTTCTATTCTTTATATATATATATATATATATATATATATATATATATATATATATATATATATATATATATATATATATATATACCGTACACAAGAACCGAAAATATAAATGGGATCAATTTCTGTCATAACAACATGGCGTGAGAAATCTTGGAACAAGGTCTCAGAGAACTTCAAATATAAGTGATTAACGACTAGAACCTGAAAGATATAATATCAAAACGACCGAAATGACAAATTACACGTCTCATTTAGCTTGTTCGTATCGCTTCTAATGACTTTCACCCAAGGCTCCTTAACACATCACGTCAAACTAATAGTGTCTTTGTAAGTAAAAGATGCAAGAATAGCTATTTTCTCTTTTTTACGTCTTGATTTAATTTTTGTTTACTCTCAGATTTATAGTTAAGTCTCAGGTTTATAGTACACTAGCAGAATGTCCGTTCTTCGCACGGGGAGAATACGTATACTTTTAGACATAAAGGGCAACAAAACTGTCACCAATCATCTTAGGGACGCAAAGAAAGTATGAATTCGACATTAAAATAAGTGATTTTCAACTATTGTTACATGACCTCCTCCTAAGAGTACTAATGGAGGCTAAATTTGGATTTAAACGGCATCGGAAGTGTCACTATTCATCTTAGCGACCCCGAAAACTATGGATTCGACACTTATTTCGGTAATTTCCGTTCACTTTTATATATCCCTCTCCTCTAAGTTGCAAAGTGAAGTGATAAAAACATTCCAGGCCCGAACCTAATCTATGTTGAAAATCTGAATCTAAATCGATCGGGTGGTTCAAGAGTTATTAAGTCATAAACATAGTCAGTTTCAGTTTTACATATTAGATTATAAGAACACAATACACATTATTAAAGACAAATCAGACTTTTGTTTTTTTAATCTCGGTTTTCCAATATTTTCAATGCTGAGGTCTCAAGGGTGTTTGACAATCTTCCTCGTCAGAGCACAACTAGTGGCAGAGAATAACGGAAAACTAAAGGTTTTATTAAAGAACTTGCTTTACCAAAACTTTTTATACATTTACCCTATCTAACCGTGTGTCCGTCCGCCTGGAAGACAAAGTGCCTCAGGAACTATTGGGTGGCTCACTATCGATTTTGAACAGGATGCATCAGAGTCAAAAGTTACGAATTCAATTCGTAGATGGAGGTAATTTTCAAACCGGAAGTGGATGGAAGATAACCACTTCTGGCTTTAACTTTGATCAGATATTATCTGTTAACCCTTTATTCAAACCTTAACTGACAAAAATTAAACCAGTACTGAGTGGTGATTAACGATGCTCACTATAGAGTAAAAACGGTAATAGATAGCGAAAAGAAGTTTTCCTGCAGTTGAGTGAGCGTTTCAGGAATACACCTAAATTTTGTCACTGCTATGAAGAGAAGGTCATCCATGGTACGATTATGCAGTTCTTGGCAGACTTCGACGCGGTTTTCCTTCTATTACTGAGACGAACTTGACAGTAGCACGGTGCATGTTCAAATTATAAGTGTGGATTGGCAGCACTGGTCCGTATGACATGCCGACAATGGCAGCAACCTTGTGAATTGTTTTCCGACGATCCTTATGACAACTTGCCGAATGGTGTTAACATTTTCGGGTGTTATGCTCGTTGAAGGCCGTCCTGATCTTTCTTCTTCTTCTTCCAGAGATGTTGTTCAGTTCTTGGCAGACTTCGACGCGGTTTTCCTTTTATTACTGAGACGAACTTGACAGCAGCACGGTGCATGTTCGAATTATAGGTGAGGATTGGCAGCGTTGGTCCGTATGACATGCCGACAATGGCAGCAACGTTGTGAATTGTTTTCCGACGATCCTTATAACAAGTTGCCGAATGGTGTCAACATTTTCTGGTGTTAAGCTCGTTGAAGGCCGTCCTGATCTTTCTTCGTCTTCTAGAGATATTCTTCAGTTCTTGGCAGACTTCGACGCGGTTTTCCTTCTGCTACAGAGACGAACCTGACAGCAGCATGGTGCATGTTCGAATTATAGGTGAGGATTGGCAGCGTTGGTCCGTATGACATGCCGACAATGGCAGCAACATTGTGAATTGTTTTCCGACGATCCTTATGACAACTTGCCGAATGGTGTTAACATTTTCGAGTGTTATGCTCGTTGAAGGTCGCCCTGATATTTCTTCGTCTTCCAGAGATGTTCTTCTGTTCTAGCACTTAAAACACTTGCAGTATCGCCGTACACTTGCTGAATCATATGAAGCATGTCTGTGCTTAGTTTTACACAGCAGAATTTCACGTTCGCTCGTTGTGGTAACTTGCTGTCCATGATAAATTCACGAACATGGAAATGTACGTAATCAGAATAGCACCAGCTGCACAGCTTCCGTTGTGCACAGAGCTACGTCTCTTGGCACACTAATTAATGAAGGTCCGAAGGTCGGTGCTCGCTGTGCTTGTGTGTGGACCCTTGCGGTGCGATCTATTAGCGTGTTACAGAACTAGTCTGAAAAGTTGCTTGATACCACCTTCTAATAAAAGAGTATTCCAAAGTTTTTTTTTTGTTTACCAAAACTCCTTTATATATTTACCCTGTCCGTCTGTGTGTCCGTCTGATCGTCTCCGAGACAAAAATTCTCAAGAACTACTTGATGTGTTGATGTGTCACCATCAATCTGGATGTAGAAGGTAATAAATGAAGAACAGGGTTCGTTGATAGGGATAACATTTAAACGGGAATTGGTAGAAATAAACCATTTCCGGTCTTCAAGTTGATCACTATAGAGCGAAAACGGTAATACACAAAGAGAAGCTGTTTCCTGTAAAAGAATACGTGTCACAAGAATGCACTTCATTTCCGTCCTTAACTTTCTACTAATACCGCAAGTGATACAAATCCACTAGAACTTCCAGTTCCAAAATTAATCTATAAGGAAACAATAAAGCATAAAAAACAGTAAAAGCATAATGAAATTTTCCATCTATGGTTGGTACCATATCTGTGATTTTGACCACTTTATATATCCAAATTTGCTAATCTTGTAAGCATAATAAAGCATAATTTACAGAAATAAAGCATAAAGCATAATGCTTAATGCTTTCTGTTCCAGAACCTTATGTATGTATACAACAAAGAAAAATATGTTAACATATTTTGTACCAAAGAAAAAAATTATCAACAAAGGATGTTATCAATGCCGTAAACAACGGAAATTAACTGTCAATTGGCTTTACGTTTAATAATGGAAAGTTCGAATTCCTCCTCTCTCCGCACCTTGATGCAATTTTGTATCACCGTACCTTGATACACCGCATTGATGTAATTTTAATGGGAAAAATTAGTTTCATGTAATACATTTTTAATACTTGTGTAATGAAAACGAAAAAATGAAAGAAATGAAATCTTTAAGTTTTACGTTGGACGGTTTTCCCGGCTAGGCTAAAGGAGACGGTGATAATGAGACATGAATGAAATGGTGGAATGAAGAAAGTGGGAGATCCCCGTGAAGACCCACACACACGGTGTTTGTCCACCACAACGTTCACTTGGCGCCAGCTGGGATCGAACCGAGGCCCCCATGAACCAGAGGTGAACGCTCTACCACTGAGCAACAGCGGCTCTGTAATCAAAACGAGTAAAATAAAACAAATACGTAATAGAAATGGGCAAAAATTAAGTATAATTCAAGGAACAACATATTAAGGCATAATTTAGGAAAAAGCACAATGTAGGAAAAATAAAGCATAATATACAGCTGTATAAAGCATAAAATTGGTTGCCATATCATAGAGCATAAACTATCTGTCGTTTTCTTAATCTATTTAACGTTCTAAGAATAAGTACCATCTTCTTTCTTAACTTTCAATACAACCGGAAGTGACAGAAATCAAGCACTTCCGGTTTTAACGTTATCGCTATCGAGAAAAATGGTAATTGATAGCGAGAAGTGTTTTCCGTAGTCAACCAAACGTAGATATATTTTATCTCTAATTTCTCTACTAAAACTGGAAGTGCTAAAAATCTACTACCACTTTCAATATTAATGCATAAAATATCACGCCACACAAACCAAACTTCTTCACGTGGTATACACGTGACACTACTGCTCATTATACTCACTCTAACTCTGGTTTCTTCCCGCGAAGCGAATAACCTAGACTATTCCGAATGTTATCATTCTGTGGATACGTTTGTAAACATTTGAAGGAAAACAATAATTTTGATTACAACCGCTAATATATACAAGTAGACTGCCTACCCTGACAAATAACAAATTCCACTGATCCATAAACGGAAAGCACAAATACATTTGTAATAGACACTGCTCAGAACCAAACAGTTTTGTCCTGGGAGAAAATTCGACTTCGTAAGAGGTTTGAATCTATGGCTGAGAACGAAAACAGATGAAGAGACGATGCAGAACCAGACCTGCGAATTTCCTTAAATGTTATGCAACTCAGCAATAAGTAGAAAGGGTTGCCTAACGTCCAGACACCACCCAAATACGTTTTTATAACTCATTTTTTTTTCAATCTAAAAGAACGTAAGTGACATAGCACGCAATACCTAAAAGGTTCCCTAGATTAGTCCAATAAAACAGCATATCATCTACGCACATTTGTAAGCACAAATGTAAATTTCTTTTCTGAAAGGCCAGAGGATTCGATGATTTCGATGATTCGTCTAGAATTTTCTGACATGGGAAATGCAAACATTTTGTAAATTAGGAAAATGAAAAAATACTTGAAAATTTGAAAAGCATTTCGAAAAAGAAAAAAATGTATTAGATCTTTATTAATTCATGTAACACATTCTAAGATAAGTTAGCGAGAACAATTTACATTGAAATCATTACTAAATCAATAATAATATAATGACCAGAAGGAGCGTACTACCAGATATACATCTGGGATCTCTCGATTGCTTATGAAGAAAGCTAACAATTAGTCTACACTCAACCTTATCATTATATACAACCAATATTCATTAGCACGAATTACTTATGTTTTTGTTTCAATTAGCCTACAAATGTCGACCTATCAAACTTTAACTACAGGTCTCTCTGAATCATAGATTAAAAGAAGTACAATTTTGGCTTAAGATACAGCTGAAGTAGATTAAAAATGTCGATAAAACATGGGTCATAAATGATTTTCATTATCCATCTCAGGTTGATGAAGTTCCTAGGGGAAAGTGACAAAATTATTGAAAGTAAACGAAGGATGCGATAATGCAATAGTAACAATAGAAGCTTCACGGTGCTTATTAAAGTTGTAAGGTACTACCTTCTGTTAATAATCGAACACTTCACCACGATATCGATCACAATCGAGCATAACTTGTAGTTATTCCGCCCAATCTTTTGGCCTGCTGTACACTATTGATTCAAATCGTGTTAAGTTAAAATGAAATTAAAATGAAATGAATGCTTTAAGTTTTACGTCCCACGATTATGCCAGCTGGGTTAAAGAAGACGATGATGATGAGAAATGAAGAAAAGATGCAATGAAGAAAGTGAGAGGAAACGGAACAACATCGGTTGGCAATGGTCGGGTGGCGACTTGTTTGGCAATGGTCGGCTGGCGACTTGTTACACTACGAACGCGGTGTTTGTCCAATACAAAGCCCACTTGGCGCGAGCTGGAATCGAATCTGGGATCCCAAGCACCAGTGATGAACGCTCTAGCACTGAGCTACCGTGCTTGTGTTAAATTAATACTCTAATTGTTTTCATGTATTAAGTTTATTTTATTTTTGTTTATTTATCTTAGACTTTTCTCACCAAACCACCCCAAACGCCATACCATGTTTATGCAGTTATTCAAAGACTTTGGTATTCATGCATGCGATAGCGAAGATAGTAACATCTATTTGCGTTAGGTAGGGAAACAACAGCGCAGGTAACGGTATCCATTAGCGTTATGCAGGAAGCAACAATGAAGGTAGTGACATCCATTAGCGTGAGGTAGTCAAGCAACAGTACAGGTAGTAACATCCATTAGCGTCAGGCAGGAAGCAACAATGCAACTTGCGATATCCATTAGCGCCAGCCAGGAAGCAACACCACAGGTAGTGGTATCCATTACCATCAGGAAGGCAAGAAGAGCACAGGTAGTGGTATCAACTACTATTAAGTAGGATGCAATAATGCAGGTATTGACATCCACTGGCGTCAAGCAGGCAAGTGACAGAGCAGGGAGTGACGTCCATTAGCGTCAGGCAGGCAAACGACAGCACAGGTAGCGATATCCATTATCGTTAGGCAGACAAACAACACAAGTAGCGATATCTATTAGAGTCAAGCAAACAAGCAACAGCACAGATAGCGATACCCATTAGCGTCAGGCAGACAAACAACAGCACAGGTAGTGACATCCATTAGTATCAATCAGGCAAGCAACACCACAGATACTGACATCCATTAGCATCAATCAGGCAAGCAACAGCACAGATAGAGACATCCATTAGCATCAGGCGGGCAAACAACAACAAGTAGCGATATCCATTAACGTCAGGCAGACAAGCAACAGCTCAGATAGCGATATCCATTAGCGTCAGGCAGGAAGCAACAATGCAGGTAGTGGCATCCATTAGCATATCTGTTTATTACTAAAAATTTGCGTGATGTATAGATTGAAACGTGGGTCGTTTATTATAAGGTATCCAAATAAGTTTTTGCCGTTTGTGACGGCCTTGTTGTTCGAGGGTCGCAGACATGCTATGACGTTAGTCACGTGCACGCGACGCGATAAGGAGGTAGGCAGAGCATTGGCCGACATCAGTAGACGCTCGTTGGGCACACTACAAAGACCTAGCTCGTCAAGTGGCACAGTGAAATGGAGGTGTCGAAGCAACTCATTAGGGGGTGTTTGCTGTATGGCTTCAAGGTAGGCCTATCAGCGGCCGCATCACGTTGCCGCATATGCCAGGCGTTCGGGGAGAATGCCGTGAATGAACGCACCGCCTAACAGTGGTTTCAAAAATTCCGGACCGACGATTTGGGCTTGAGTGATGAGCCCCGCAGTGGACGACCACATGTGTTGGATGACGACGCCCTGAAGATAGCCATCGAGGAGGACAGTAGTCTTACATGTTAAGAACTTGCCGAAAGGTTTAATGTATCGATGGAAACAGTCAGGCTGCACCTGCATCTCATAGGGAAGTTGAGTAAATAGGTACCACACACATTGTCAGCGACCAACAAACGACAGCGAGTTGAAGCCAGTTTATCCTTTCTCTCCAAGCACCAGAACACACCAATATTTGGTCGATTGGTCACTAGTGACGAAAAGTGGGTCCTTTACAACACACCCAAGCGTACTCGACATTGGTTGTCGCCACGTGGCGCAGTTTCACACACCTCAAGACCACCTCTGCATCCCAAGAAGGTTATGCTGTGCGTATGGTGGAATTATCGCCATGTAATTCATTATGAGCTCATACCACCAGGTCAAACCATCAATGCGGATGTCTACTCCCACCAGTTGTAACGAGTGCACCGTGCATTGCAGGAAAAGGAGCCGGCATTGGTTAATCGCAAAGGTGTGCTGGTCCTTGACAATAATGCAAAACCACACGTTCCAAAAAGAGCCCAAGAAACCATTCTGCAACTGGGTTGGGAAACTTTGTGTCATCCACCATATTCCCCTGACCTTTCCCCTACAGATTACCACCCGATTCATTCCCTAGACAATTACCTTCGTGGGAGATAATTTGAAAATGAGAGAGACCTGCGGACCGAACTCACGGACTTCTTTGTTTCCAAGACAACTGACTTTTACCACCATGACATTGTACAGTTGCAGAAAAGTTGGCAGAAGGTGCTGGATGCAGATGGCGATTACTTCGAGACGTAACCGTGAGTATTTTGTGCTACAACATAGACTCTGTGCGAACTTTGAAATCTGCAAGAACTTTTATCGATACTTTGTACTAAGATTACGTATATATGTAAACTTTCTATTTGTTCTTTACTTGTTCTCTTTTAACGCTTTATTCTCGACGGATTTTAACAGCAAATAACAAGATTATATTGTAATTATGGAAGAAAAACTCTACCAAGTTGTATTACATTCGAGTAAATTTTACAAAAGTAACCATGCAAACGTCAGACGGAGATGCAGTACGCAAATACATGTTAGGTTTAATATGTGGGAGATTAAAGAAAAGGTTAGAGTAAAAATTGTTCCAGAAATTACGAGTTAATCGAAGGAAAAAGTAACCGCAACTTATGTTATTGTTGAAATATGATTAGGGATGCACGCGAGACGCGAAAAGTCTCGTCTCGTCTCGCGTCTCGTCTCGCATTTGCGAGACGAGACACGAGACGAGACTGAAAATTTTATGCGAGACGCGAGACGAGACTAAACCATGCGAGACGAGACGCGAGACGAGACTCAGTTAAGTCTCGCACGAGAAGTCTCGCGAGACTTCTCGCAGTCTCGCAACATTTATGAATTACATGTAATTATATATTTAGTGATTTTACATTTATTGAATTTTCTAAGTTGAGCATTAATGCCTCCAGGAACAAAAAAGTGATTGGGACAATAGACATTTTATGAGATTTATTATTATTCAAGGTTGATTTTCAGAATTAAAGCCTTCTTTAGTTTCTAAACTTCATTAAAAAAGAAAACCATTGTAAATTGGAAATTTATTACAACATCGATTTAGGACTTTATTTTGCGACACAAACACATACACGCGGGCGCGCACGAATACATGAACTTCTGTTTTTTAGTCTGAAAAGCAAATAAGACTCCCTATTGCTGCAAAACGTGATATTTCCGTTGTTTCTGTCTTTTTCACATTACTACTAGCGATTTATGTTGGGGAATGGCGGGGAAATCCCCTCTCGTCAAAGTTTATCCCGGGTCCGTCTCGCATAAATAACATGATATTTTTACATGGAATAAGTATTTTCTTTCTATATATTTATCAAAAACATCCCCCTCTAGTTCGGAAGTTTAATTCAAACACTGGTTTGGTAGGATGGCCCTATAGGTTTGATGCGAGATGATAGGAATGGCCTTATATCTGTGAGTAATTTTATTTTCTAGATCTGGCAACACTATATAAGTTGAAAGCGAAAGTTTATAAAATGCGATAATGCAACATTGCTACAAGCGCGAACGAACCAAAAGAATTGGGTCGTATTGTGTTGTGAGGAGTTCTTTTGCTGTCTACAAGCGCTTTTGGTGGTATAAAAACATCTTTATAATGGAAAATCACCCTTGAAGGAAACGACCAAAACGTGTAAATGTTGATAGTGGCGACGATATTTTAGAAGAGCCAAATATTACTGGAGACCTCTAAGCTGGAAAACAATGTTGGATCAAGCAACAATTTATGCTGTAAATTATGCTATTAACCATTTGGGGATCCCATGGTACAATCTGTAACATACGGGGTGTTTCATGGTACATTGCGTTATAACTCTCTTATTTGAGCTTTTTCGACCGTTTTTGTTTTGTTTCTGTTTTTCAAGTCCAGAGGCATTGTAGAAGACCTTACGTATGGTTTCACACCTTCCTGCGTCGAGACATAGGAGGTGATGACATCATAATTCTAAAATATATATTTTCTTTTAATATTGCGGGGCCGGTCTATGTTCATTATTCTTTGGCGGGCTTATTTTTACACGTAGAAGATTGAAATTTTGCACAAACATTCAGTCCACCGAGTAGTATTTACAAGATTTTTTTCAGATTTCTGCGTTAAAACAGGGGGGGATCCAGAGGGGTAAAAAGTTGAAAAAAGGGATATTTTACCAAAAAATCCCTTTCTTCGCGATTTTCCCACCTTAGATACATGATGGAGACAAGTGAATGGTACCGCCTGAAAGGCAGTTCTATTCTGAAGAGAATGATGTGCGACACATGAACCTAGGGTAATTAGGGAAGTGTCAGGGAATTTTTATGAAAATATACTTCTGTATAGGGGAATTTTGGACATTTTCGGTATTATTTTTGCGGGCTTATTTTTGAACCTAGAAGATTGAAATTGTGCACAAACATTCAGTCCACCGAGGAGTATTTACGAGATTTTCTTCATACTTCTGTGTTGAAACATGGGGGTACAAAGAGGCTAAACGTTGAAAAAGAAAAATTTTTACAAAAAATCCCTTTCACGGGATTTTCTCGCCTTAGATACATGCTGGAGACAAGTGAATGGTACAGCCTGAAAGGCAGTTTTATTCTAAAGAGAATGATGTGCAAACCATGACCCTAGGGTAATTAGGGATGTCTCAGGGAATGTTTGAAAATTTCCCTCTGTATATGGGAATATGGGACATTGTCAGTATATATTTTTTTGGCGGGCTTACTTTTGCACCTGGAAAATTGGAATTGTGCATAAACATTCTTCCCACCTAGTAGTATTTATCAGATTTTTTCAGATCTCTGCGTTAAAACAGGGGGGTCCAGAGGGGCTAAAAGTTGAAAAAAAGGATATTTAGACCCAAAAATCCCTTTTTCGGGATTTTCCCGCCTTAGATACACGATGGAGACATGTGAGTCATACCGCCTGAAAGGCAGTTCAAAGCTGAAGAGAATGATGGGCGAAACATGACCCTAGGGTAATTAGGGATGTCTCAGGAAATTTTACGGTAATTTGGAGCATGGTGAGAATTCCTGATAAAATTTCTTCCGGCCTTAATATTCAAGATAGAAACTTGAAATTTGGCACACACATTTAGTGTACCAAGTACTATTTATCAGATTTTTTTTAGGTGCGTACGTTCACACAGGGCCGCTCCACAGGGGCCCAAAGTGCGAGAAAAAATTCCCTCCGTAATTTTCCCTTTGACATCATTTTTCCCGCTCCTGGTATATGGTATGAGCATACAAGTAGTACCACTTGAAAGCACGCTTCATTCTGAAGAGAATGAGGTATGAAGCATGATCCTAGGATAAATAGTGACGATGCAGTAGCTGCTTGACTGAAAGTCTAAAATATAGCCCAAAAAGCCGGGTACCGGAAAGGGTTAATTTGACGAAAATTAATGGTCCAGGAATCAAATTCCAGCACAACTTTTCTTTTAATTTGGAGCGGAGGGGGACACAAGTTCGGATACCATGTTGAACTTTAGGTTCCGTCTCCTTAGGATGTTATGAATATTCATCCCATGGAAAGCAGTGGCATACCACCAAGGATTCAGCTTGCCAATGGACTTTTAGGTCAAATACCTGTTTTCGGACAGAATATCACATCATCATTCATTAACAGCCATAGAATAACACATTGCAAAATTTTGACCAGAATATATGCGAGACTGCGAGACCATGCGCACGTTTGCGAGACGCGAGACGCGAGACGAGACTCAAAATTTTATGCGAGACGCGAGACGAGACTTCACGTTTGCGAGACGAGACGAGACGCGAGACGAGACCAACATTTGAGGCTGCGAGACGAGACGAGACTTTTCCATTTCTCGTCTCGTCTCGTCTCGCGTGCATCCCTAAATATGATAACAACTTTAGAATTTGATACGGGATCAACTACATATTTGTCAGTCTCCATAACCATAGTATTTAATTGGTTGGTTGGGGTTTCTTGTACCTTTAAGCACCAATGCTATATTAGATTTAGACCTGCAGTTTTTAAGTTGAAAACCGAGCTTTCGCATTTCGATCAAATTTCTATGATCTCCCACTGGGTACCGAACCCGGAGCCTGGCTCGCACACTAGCCACTAGAACAATCATGGTGTAAATGTAACATTTGGTCGCCAATGGACGAATACTGACACCATAATGGTCAAAGCTGAGGCAGCGTACATTAGAACCACTGTTTTAAAGTTTGATGAAATTAGTCTGTTCTTATACAAATTTGTAGATAGCCAGTAGCTTGGTATGGTAAAAATTTATAAGCATTGGAGTTTCCATTGTTCTGATGTTGAATCGCCAATTAGTAAAGTTCCACCTCCATTAATTGAACGTTTAGTTTAAATTTAAAAAAGTAATAACAACGTCTATACAATTTGGCTAAGTCACTAAAGATCTTAACAATTGGTGATGTAATTTCAGAACTTAACAGAGTGATAGAAGCCCCTTGCCTCCTCCTTTGCTTTAATAATTAGTGAAATATATTTCTTTAAAAGGAATGAAAATGTCACCCCACTGTAGTAAAAATTTCTTTGGGCATCCATGAAACAACGGTACATGGGGCAAACTGCTTTTTTAAAAAGTAACAAAGCCTTGTTTTACTGTTTAACTATTCTTTTATTTAAAATAGTATGCAACCTTTGTTTCTTTTGCAAAATGCATGTAATTCTGCTCTGTTGTATGACTATGTATCCGCTTCCTACACATATGCACTTTTCTTGACATTTAAACGCATGTGTATAGTTCCTTTGTAAGAAAGTCACCCACGTGTATACTAGCTTTAGTAACTAGAAACACCATAGCTCTTGTTACATATCTTCACAAAATATAATAATTAGCATAAAGGAGGCGTATGTAGGCTGCAAACGTTATTCTTTAGCTTGAGCATCATACCCACTCTTATTTACATTTTTAAAAATTTTCATAAGAAAGGTTTGTTTCAAGTGAATTAATATTTGCTACCAAAAAAAAAATTAAATGTAACATTTTTTCAGTTCAGCATAAAAAGTATTAAATCTTTTTTTAAAATGTATCACTGTACTATATGATACAAACTGTTGATTTTTCCTATTGTTGTATCCATCAATTCGATCGATAGCATGCATTTAACGCTTATTCACGTTTAAAGTCGCGTATAGTGTGGAGGGCAATTTAAAATAAAGGATTAAATCACCTATAGTGCAGAGGGTAATTTAAAATAAAGGATTGAAGTCACCTATAGTGCAGAGGGTAATTTAAAATAAAGGATTGAAGTCACCTATAATGCGAAGGGTAATTTAAAATAAAGGATTGAAGTCACCTATAATGCGAAGGGTAATTTCAAATAAAGGATTGAAGTCACCTATAATGCGAAGGGTAATTTCAAATAAGGGATTGAAGTCACCTATAGTGCGGAGGGCAATTTAAAATAAAGGATTGAAGTCACCTATAATGCGAAGGGTAATTTAAAATAAAAGATTGAAGTCACCTATAGTGCAGAGGGTAATTTAAAATAAAGGATTGAAGTTACCTATAATGCGAAGGGTAATTTAAAATAAAGGATTGAAGTCACCTATAATGCGAAGGGTGATTTCAAATAAAGGACTGAAGTCACCTATAGTGTGGAGGGTAATTTAAAATAAAGGATTGGAGTCACCTATCATGTGAAGGGTAATTTAAAAGAAAAAATGAAATCTTTGAGTTTTACGTCCCACGATTATGCCGGTTAGGCTAAAGGAGACGGTGCTGATGAGTAACAAATGAAATGGTGGAATGAAGAAAGTGGGAGGAAACGGGAGAAGCCCGAGAAAACCTACAACACGGTTTTTGTCCACAACAAAGTTCACTTGGCGGTGGCTGGGATCGAACCCGGACCCCAAGCACCAGAGGTGAACTCTCTGCCACTGAGCCACCGCGGCCCCTAATTTAAAATAAAAAATTGAAGTCATCTATAATGCGGAGGATAATTTAAAATAAAGGATTGAAGTCACCTATAGTGCGGAGGGTAATTTCAAATAAATGATTGAAGTCACCTATAATGCGAAAGGTAATTTAAAATAAAGGATTGAAGTCACCTATAAAAAGGAGTGTAATTTAAAATAAAGGATTGAAGTCGCTTATAATGCGGAGGGTAATTTAAAATAAAAGATTGAAATCGCCTATAATGCGGAAGGTTATTTAAAGTAGAGAAAAGAAGTCGCCTATAATGCGGAGGGTAATTTAAAATAAGGGATTGAAGTCACCTATAGTACGGAGGGTAATTTAAAATAAAGGATTGGAGTCATGTACGCTGCAAAAAGTCGTATTAAGTAAATAATTAAGGTTGCCTATCGTAAGAGGGAAATTATAATATGCTAAGATTTTCTATTAGCATATAAGATAAACTAACGACTACAATGGTGTTTTTTGATTAAAGTGTTAGTGCAAGCTGCTCCTGACTAATGTGTTGCTTTACGATCCCAGATTCGATTCCCGGTGGACTTTCGGTCGAAAACGTGTAAAAGCAAATATGATCTTGAGTGAGATTTTCCTGGGTTTTCTTCACTCACACCAGAGAAATGACGGAATGGTACCCAACATATAGGCCTCAAACTGCTTCCTTCCTTCCCCAATCCTTTTTCTTCCTTCCCTTTTCTCGGATAGTATGACCGCCGAGGGATGTCACCTCTCACAAATGTGACGGGCTAAATGGCCTTAGATGTAAATTCAAATCATAATCATAATTCTAAATGTGTTGCTTTAAGTGTATGATGCGAGTTTTCGCTGTTTGACTAAAGATGCAATTTTGTGTATCTGCCTCTCTGTTTCACGGTATTTTTTGTAAAATTTATCGAATGTCAGTGGTGAGGTTTTTTTAACTTAGGAAATAAACTCATGCTTGGAGTTAAAAGTTCATCAAATATAGGAGGTAAAAGAGGGCAAAATCATCCTTAACTTGAAAATTTGCTCACACAAATAATATGATCAAAACGATTTCCCACGATAGTTTGCCTAAAAATTATTCGCTATTAGTGCAATATGGTGTATATTTTCTTCGCGTTTTTTCGTTCATTAACAATACTAGAGGTTGAAGAAGATAAATTTACCTCATATTTTAAAAAAATGTTCAACAATATTTTAGTATTTACGAGACAAAGGACTTATCCAGTTGCAATGATGTGAACAGACTTTGGAGGAAGTGGTTGAAATTTAGTTGAGTTGATTTTGAATTTAACATCCCGTTCAGCAGCAAGGCACATACGCTAACCGCTTAGCTACGGAGGAGCTCTGGTTGAAATTCAGCTCAAATGTAGAAGAGACCCTGTAGGTTCTATATTTCAAGAGCAAATTACCCTAAAATGGATGAAACATAGTAAAAAAAAATCACGAAACATTAACATTGAAGTTAATAAAAAAAAACAACGAAAAAACGAAGCCGTGCACATATCTCAAAAACGTATAGGATTAGGATTTAGATTTCTGGGCTTTCGGCATCTAAGGCCATTTAGCCCGTCATGTTTTGAGGGATGACGTCCCTCGGCGAGCACACTATCTGGGTTGGGAAAAAAAAGAAGTCGCCTGGGACCTGTAAGTTAGGTACCAGCCCGGCATTTGCCTGATGTGAATGAGGAAAAAACCCAAGAAAACCTCATTCACGATAGCTAGCCTGAAAAAAACTTTTTACACTTTTTCGACCAAGTGACCCCACCGGGAATCGAACCCGGGACCGCTCGCACCGAAGGTGAGAGTGTTAGCGACTACGCTACGCGGGGGCCACTATCTCAAAAACTTTACTAACGAGATGGCTAATTGGAAGTTTATTGCAAATACATAATGAAGACCTTAAAAACGATGTATAGCACGTAGATATGGATAAAGCATTGTTAAAAGTCAAGTTGAGTAAAATTTAAACATAATTAAAAAGGTATATACATCTTTTGCGAATTACCCAGGGCGCCCCACCCGGAGGTTAAGTGTTTGAAAATCTCACATCTGGATCTCCAGACTCGATTTAGCACGCAACGTGAGGTTTAACGTGATCACGTGACACAGACTGGTCCTTATGGCAAACCGAATAGGCCCTTTAGTATGTGGAACTAAAATTTGTCAGGGAAGAGGATAGACTCAGGGGATTATTATGCAAGCAACAGTGGAAATTTAGAACGATGAAATGTTATCTATTTATACATATATAGTACGTACACAAATCTAATGTCAAAAACAAAGCAAAATAATATAAAAAAGATACAATTTACTGAAATATCATTGCTATATAAGAACTGGCTGCTTAATTACAGTTGTTTGGCGTTACTTAAAATTTCTGATGTATCCTCGTACATGTTTTTAAGAATGTGGAGGCTATTCATCAAACTTACAGTAGGGTTACCTACAAGTCAAGATTTGAGTGTGTGTCGTCTCGGAGAGGTAGGACTAAACTATTTTCTCGTCTCGGAAAGTGTTTCTATTGGAAGAGCTGTGTCTCGTATTGCATTTCATCACGTTAATTCTGTCTCCTCTCTACTCGCGAAAAAGATACTTTTGAACTAACTAACCCTTATATAGCATTGTTACTTACTAAATGATCTGATGTAGTAGTCATAATTAACGTGTCGCTGTGAGAATTAACCTGCACTTTAAAATATTCTCGTCTGGGGAATTTATCATCCCCTACGTTGACACGTTGAACGTGGTCAAGGCTCATGCAGAACGAGCTCGTGAGAGGGAAATATTCCGTGTCTCAAATTGATGCCAAAAAAAGCAAAGAGTGGAGAAAGAAGAAAAAAACGAATGATGCAGAGACGATACAAGGGAGAAGGCAAAGAAATTAAGTACACTACCGGCTATGCACTTCTTCGGGGCACGAGAGGTGCAGGGAGTATAGAAGGGAGACTAACTCGTTCCGTGCCGTGCAGGTGGTTTTCTGTAACACACTATCCGCAGTGCGGTGCGGTTCAAGCTCAACACACGCGAGATAGGAAAAGCTCCCGACAGCCCAGGACTAGGAGGCGCGGCTGCATATACACACACACTCACAAACACACACACGCGCTAACACTGACATACATACATACATACATACATACATACATACATACATACATACATAGAGAGACATCCAAAAGTTTTAAGGGGAGAAGGGTTATAGCATGGGAAAAGACCGAGAGAATCAGCAGACACAGACAGGAGAAAACTGGGTCGGCACTAGCGCGCGGGCGCCAACACTACCACATAAACACACACACATCCGTACAATTCACACAAAATATAACCATTTCGATTCGGAATTTTTCGGCTAACTCCGGCAACGTCGACGTCCTCCAGATCGGGGAATACGGTGTATTAGGGAAAGGTATTGGGTCGGAATGATGGTACTCGGATGGTTACGTTATTGTTGTGGTGTTGTGCGGTGCCCATTGGCAGGTCGTGGTCAACAATGGGGGACTGAGTGACTTGACGCAATTAGTGGTGCAAAACCCCCTAAAAGTAGTAGAAGAAGAAGAAGACGAAACGTCATCAGCTAATACCGGATTAATTTCAGCCCATTTATACGTAAATAAAAAAGAAAATAAATACAGAAGATTTTGTTTGCTTTTTGTGTCGTTTGAAGAAAGGAAAAAAAAAATATATCAAATTTACAATTGTCTCGCAACCATAGCGACAGTCATCGGTTTTCATTTGTTTCTTTGTTACGACATTTTACGAGTTTGCATGTGTGCCGTAGACGTGGAGGCAACCTTTAATATTGTAATTATATCTACTTTTACTAAAATTTTAACGTTGTCACATAGACATGTCAACGATACGGTTATGGAATAGTGTTTTATCTTAGAACATTTCGGAGCTAATTGCAGAGAAGTTCTTTTCAGTGAAATATTCTTGTTGTTATTGTTGTTTCGCATTTCTTTTGTTTTTTCCCCTCTGCTTCTAGTGCTGACAAACACCGCCCAAAAATTTTGCTTCGGTTAGTGTCCTTTGATAAAGGAGAAAGTGACTTTTTTTTTTGCTTCTGACCCAAAACCACGTGCTTTTAAAACAAGGTCGACGTTTAACCTAGATAAGAAAAGTGCCACCTTTTTGTTTTCGTTTGCAAAATATATGGAGAAAAAGTAGTTAATCTCCTATTGTCTCTTTAATTAGTGGTGTGACACAAGCACTTTACCTTTGTGAAAGAATTACTCCATCTTATCATCAAAACAGTTACGTGTAAAAAGGAATATACTTAAAGAAACTTTTAGAAGTGTGGGAACAAAAAGAAACGAAAACGGAATCAATAGTACTGAAAAAGAAAGAAACAAAAGACGAACCAAGTACAAGGAAATTTCGTCCAATTACAACGAAAAAGCCATCATCAATAATTATCAATATCAGCTATGTCGAGGATAGTTATTTATAGCATCGGAAATAACAATGCTAACAACAATGACACGAATAACAACAATGAAGATGATGAACCATTTCCAATCCAAACGATTTATCGGTAAATATTAACTCTTTCGTTTTTATAATTACATATATATCAATATGGTTATTATGATATGATTAACTTTTATATGGAATGCATGCTATAAATATCAATATTGTGAATGGTTACTTCTTTTGAGATTGTTATTGATGATGTCATACGGAATCTAGAAATAACGTGAATGTTATTAGGAATCATGGGCGGCGCAACGATAAGTGACGTGGTGCACTAGCTTCTCTTGAAATTTGCTTCACCGCCTTGTATTCTCCACCAATTTGGTAAAGAAATAATATTATGATTTAAAAATAATTATCATTCATCATATTGTCCCTGATTTCTCTTTCCTATCCTTCCGGTGTAATTAAATTTCAATTCACCACAACTATTAAGATACAATATGTCTTTAAAAATTGGGAATACCTTTCATCGTGCATAACAGTAAACCACATGACTATAGCTATATACTGTAAATGAGAACTGTAAATATGTTTTGTTTATTTAAATGTTGATTCAGGATTCTGTACAGTTACAGTAACAGCGAATACAGAGTAAAATTTTATAGAAAATTTACAATGAATCCAGGGAGTAAAAGTGAAGGGGAGTGCTGGCAGACGTCGTTCCCCCATTTCCAAAAACATATGTGTAGCGTCCCTCCACTTTCTAAAAATTACAATAGGCAAAGGTAGGCACGGAGTACGGTGTGGCGTCATGCGTCCCCCTATCTTTTCAGATCTACTTTTACCCCTGTTTGAATCATTAAAAGATATTCGGTGTTAATTTATACTGTTAACATTAAAAGTTGAAAAATGAAATGAGGCCTGTCAGTTTAACAATCCAAGGTCATATCCTTTCGGCTACGGGGATCGAACCAGAGACCCCACGCACTAGAGGAAGCGCTCTACCACTGAGCCACCGTGCTACCCGGTTAACATTAAAATAACAATGGCCAACATTGAAACAAACATTAGTAAAATTACAATAGGCTACATCTGAGGTTCCAAATATTAGTAGAATAAATCAACGTCCATTGCTTAATTTTAGTGTCAACTGCATTCTTGGTTTTCTCTGACATGTAGTTAAACAGCGATGTAATGACAATATATTTGTCAGAGATCCGTTAACTTCAGACGTTGAGTAAATTTGAGTATAGTTTCTGCTCACTCTTAATCACACAGAACTACTCATGTTCAAGGGCGCCCATGTTGTGGTTTCCAAAGGGGGCAAGTATAAGCAACGTTTCAAATATAGTTTCAAATTTTGCTGTAACTAATGTAAAAATTCTATTAGGTTTCCGATATTCCCAAGTACAATTTCCTCTTAGGGGGGGCAAGAGACCCACATTCTCTCCCCCCCCCTGAAGGGCGCCCTTGCTTATGTTTGTTAACTTATTCAACATTATCATAAGATGTTTTTAGGAAAGGAAGCAGAAGATGTATTTTTTTATTGTTAGCAGCAAATATCAGTATTAAACACGTTATACTGCTTAAAGATTGTAGGTTCGAACCCACGGAAAATGAGGTTTTAGTGAGGTAAACAATATTTTCATGAATGTCCCTAATTTTTGCCTTTCGCTATCTCTTTATTGCACTAGGTGCCTCATTATTCTTCGTTGGCTTGTTATAGGATTGGAGTATAACGATTCTTTCAGCACCGAAACTTTTTTAGACGTAAACCTACAGATTAACGTGGAGTTGAAGCACGTGAGCTCTCATCATGAATCACCGTGAATTCCGCACTGAAGGAGACTATATTATCCAGATAGGCACGATAGAACTCCATTATTAGCTGATATTTATTTGTCTGTAATATTTTTCATATGGAATTTGCAATATTAGATTTTAAAAAAAAATGATTTTGAAGTGAAACCAAAAAACATCATACGTATTTGATACGATCTAACACATACTGTGTATACATACAAGGATAGCAATTGCATGTGTAACCATTGTTCGTATCCTAACATCAACCAAAGTGAGTTAAAACTTGTCCACATTTTTATTAGATAAGAATTTTTATGGATGATTATTTAGTATTATGACACAACTCAAGCTTTGCGTCAAAAATTCTATAAATTTTGATTTCTGTCATTCAGTACCTTTAATTTCTAGAAAATAATCCAAAATTAAAAAAAAAAAAAAATGTTTTCATGGTGGACATAAAGTACCCTTTTTTTGTGTAGCATGTTACCATAACGCGCATGGGGTTATTTTCAGTTGAAGATTATGATACTAGACGTCGTTACGGGTACAACTGAAGCAAAGCGTCGTACACCTAAACCGAACAGATCTGCTGGTTTCAGAGTAATGATATTAAAAGTGAAATCATGGGTTACGCGTAAAACTGCACGCTAAGGGAGGGTTAAAATGTGTAACATGTTACCATAACGTGCATGGGGTTATTTCCAGTTGAAGATTATGATACTAGACGTCGATATGGGTACAACTGAAGCAAAGCGTCGTACACCTAAACCGAACAGATCTGCTGGTTTCAGAGTAATGATATTAAAAGTGAAATCATGGGTTACGCGTAAAACTGCACGCTAAGGGAAGGTTAAAATGTGTAACATGTTACCATAACGTGCATGGGGTTATTTCCAGTTGAAGATTATGATACTAGACGTCGATACGGGTACAACTGAAGCAAAGCGTCGTACACCTAAACCGAACAGATCTGCTGGTTTCAGAGTAATGATATTAAAAGTGAAATCATGGGTTACGCGTAAAACTGCACGCTAAGGGAGGGTTAAAATGTGTAACATGTTACCATAACGTGCATGGGGTTATTTCCAGTTGAAGATTATGATACTAGACGTCGATACGGGTACAACTGAAGCAAAGCGTCGTACACCTAAACCGAACAGATCTGCTGGTTTCAGAGTAATGATATTAAAAGTGAAATCATGGATTACGCGTAAAACTGCACGCTAAGGGAGTGTTAAAATGTGTAACATGTTACCATAACGTGCATGGGGTTATTTCCAGTTGAAGATTATGATACTAGACGTCGTTATGGGTACAACTGAAGCAAAGCGTCGTACACCTAAACCGAACAGATCTGCTGGTTTCAGAGTAATGATATTAAAAGTGAAATCATGGGTTACGCGTAAAACTGCACGCTAAGGGAGGGTTAAAATGTGTAACATGTTACCATAACGTGCATGGGGTTATTTCCAGTTGAAGATTATACTAGACGTCGTTACGGGTACAACTGAAGCAAAGCGTCGTACACCTAAACCGAACAGATCTGCTGGTTTCAGAGTAATGATATTAAAAGTGAAATCATGGGTTACGCGTAAAACTGCACGCTAAGGGAGGGTTAAAATGTGTAACATGTTACCATAACGTGCATGGGGTTATTTCCAGTTGAAGATTATGATACTAGACGTCGTTACGGGTACAACTGAAGCAAAGCGTCGTACACCTAAACCGAACAGATCTGCTGGTTTCAGAGTAATGATATTAAAAGTGAAATCATGGGTTACGCGTAAAACTGCACGCTAAGGGAGGGTTAAAATGTGTAACATGTTACCATAACGTGCATGAGGTTATTTCCAGTTGAAGATTATGATACTAGACGTCGTTACGGGTACAACTGAAGCAAAGCGTCGTACACCTAAACCGAACAGATCTGCTGGTTTCAGAGTAATGATATTAAAAGTGAAATCATGGGTTACGCGTAAAACTGCACGCTAAGGGAGGGTTAAAAATGTCCACCAGATAAAATAACATTTTCTGTCCCAGAAAATGTAATATTTTTCTCTGTTTTGTACTAACCATAAACTAAGACAACTGAAGACACAAAATAGAGAACAAAGAGAAAATAATTATTTATGTGGTGCACATTTTTAACCCTCCCTTGGTGTGCGGTGTTACGCGTAACCGTTTGGTGTTTGGTGGTTCTATTAAAAATAGGAATTCCTATGCGAAGGGACATCCTGTCGATTCCTCTTGGAATGGACAGATTGCACGTGTTATTTGTAGCAGTCGTTCACGTGGTACCTCAGCCATTATCTGACGTAGGCACGCTGGGTTTTTCAGCCCCTTTTTGGTGTCCAGGGAATTTCCAAATTTGGGTTGGACTCTGTCATGTTGTGGTCATCCCGTGAGATTTGGTATCTTCCGGTGACTCTATGCCTCCTGGCACCTGAAGATAGATATGAATTTTTTCGTTAGCGCTTTGGTGTCGATACTAGAGACGCTAGTAGAGTAGATTCTACATGCTAAGGGAGTTCCCTCCACCTACTGGCAGATGGACCTCGGTCCATAACTTTAATGAGCGTCTACAATTATACTTCTTCGGAGGGGTCTTGTATTATACTAGAAATTTAAAATTGAAAAATGAAATGAAGTCTTAAGTTTTACGTCCCACGGTTATGCCAGCTAGGCTAAAGGAGACTGTGATTATGACAAATGAATGAAATGGTGGAATGAAGAAAGTGAGAGGAAACGTGAGAATCCCGAGAAAACCTAAGCACACGGTGTTTGTCCACCACAAAGTTCACTTGACGGGAGCTGGGATCAAACCGCGGACCCCACGCACCAGAAGTGAATGCTCTACCACTGAGCCACCGCGGCCCTTTTGGCAATTTTGAACGATGCATATAACCGTTCCATACGTGTTGGTTTAAAGAGATCAGGTACCGACGTTTAAAGGAGGATTGCCTGCAGTGATGACACTAGAGGGGCCAAGGCGGTTATATGCCCCCGGTGGTTTTATCTGCCCCCGACCTCTCCACATATATGGTAATGTAGATCAAATAATACAAAACTTTTATTTTTGGTATACAAAAAAAGCTGTCCCCTCAAAATATATATCTGACGTTTCGCTTGCCCCACAACAAATTAAAGCTGGTATCGTCACCAGTGACCTGCCCAAGCTGTGGCATGTGAAATGCTACTCCTACTCCATACTGTTTGATGAAGTTCTAAGACATACATATTTGAGTTTGTGTAGTTTTAAAGCAAATGTATGTTTCTTTTAGAACCTACAACTTTACTCAGAATTCTATCACGAAATCTTTCTTATATTTTGTTATATACCGCAATGAATATTGAGGAAATTTTCAATCTAAATATTACTTTTCAGTTTGTTGTTAACATTACCTTCAGTGTATAAAATAGCACTATTTGCAGCACCAAGATTACTTAGATGTGGATGTACAGTTTAATGGAATAGTTGAACTAGATCTGTTTCAATCAATTCGATTCCAGGTCTTCCAATCCAAAGACAAGAATGCTAACAATATTACCAAGTTGAAGTCTTTTCTTCCTTCCGGACTACTTTGCAATTACAATTAGTTGTGCTGTAAGATATGTTCATTGTACAGCATATATTTTTTTCGAAGAGTTTCATACATAAACACAAGACAAAATTAATTACTGATTGTCATGTACACATGATGGACTACTTTCTAAAGTAATTGAATTCTGTGGATGATAATTGTTTCCCTAAGACAGTAGACAATTATCGTTTACTGTGATCTACTGCATATGCCACCACTGGATAGGCAGAATATGATAAGCGCTATTTTCGTGAAAATTGAGATTATGCTGCATTTGTACGGTACTCAAAGGACTGTATTGAATATGAAAACAAAGTATCGTAAATATAACATGTCTATTAACTACTAAATAAAATAACAATGTTATGTTATTCGTATTAACCCTAGGAACACCAAGGGGGCCTCTGAGGCCCAGAGCCATTAGTTTTTAATGGAAGTCAAATGTGTTCCTAAGGTTAATATCCATCTTTCGTATCTGTAAAATGTCGTAAGGAGACGTTCAAAGTATCATAAAACGAGAATTTCAAAATAATTATAAAGTTGTAATCCTGTTAGACAGGATATTGTAGCATCCGCTGTTTTTTTTTTATTTGTTTCCTTTGGTACTTACGACACTCTGGCTCTTAGCAAAGATAAAGCCTTTTTTCATATCCTTGTAGACTGGGGAACTAAATTTTTGTATAAGAAAGTAAGAAGAAAAAAATACAAGAGCTTCGTTATTACTAAATATTAATGTTTGCCCCTTTGGTGCGGGAGGCTCGTAGTTCCGATTCTTGGTGGAAGATCATGAGGTTCGATTCATGCGACAAGCTGAAGATACAAGTTTCCTATAGTCTGGGTGACAGAAAGGAACACTAAACTCAAAATAACGCAACTATGTATTCCTTTGAATTAATCATTTTCAGTTATAATATTTTCAGTTTCAAAGTACTATATATTTACTATTACAAAACCAAGAAGCACAAATGCAAATATGTTAGAATACATTTGCACTTTTGCCTCTATGTTAGAACTTGTATCTATATGCCAGTTGGTGTGGATAATCTGGAGATTGTAAGAATTATCTTCTCGTGTCAACGCCACTCAGGGCATGAGTTTTTTTTTTAATCACACATTTCGACCAATTACTTAAACATTGACTTCATTTCGATAATTAGACATAAAGCCGGAAAGTTTGAGATATGAAAGTATTCGGTACCAAAGAATACGAATCTGTCGTTATCTTAGAATAATTCAATATGGCTGACGCAGAGTTAGCCTTCGTTTCACCTCCTAGGCGTAAAACCACGTAATTTTTATTATGTTTTCTGTGTCACAGAATACGAATATGTCGATCCCTTCCACGCATTCAATATGGGTGACACAGAGATAGGATTCGTTTCGATTGCTAGACGTAAAACCACAGAATTTCGATATAGAAGTGTATTGTATGAGATAATAACAAATGTGTGATTCTTTAACGAATTCAATGTGGTTCATACAGTGATTGGCTTCGTTTCAATCGATAGACATGAAACCACAAAGTTTCGGATGTAGAACTTCTCTGTACCAGAGATCATGAATCTGTTGTTGTCTTGCAAAAGTTTAACATGACTAATGCAGATATTGGTTTCATTTCAGTCTCTAGATGTAAAACCACGAAAGTTTGATATAGAAGCCTTTTTGTATGGGTGAAGAAATGGTGAATTCAACATGGCTGACAAAGAGATTGGCTACGTTTCGATTTCCATACCCAAAACTACAAAATCTAAGATTTGGAAGTTTCCCATAACACTGAGAAAGTAAAAAGAAAACATATATGGCGTACGTAAAATCGTAGGTTACATGCGTAAATCCTGTAGTTTTTGGACTTAACGTAGAACCCTATGTAACATCCAGTGGCAAACGTATAACTGAAAACGTATGTTTTATAACACTTTCCGTATAAGTATTCCATCTCTATGTACTTTCCGTATGAAACAATGAACTGTGTACAGGCGGTATAGATCTCAGATGAACGTATATAACATATAGCTGCCGTAAGTAACATACGTATGCATATGTAATATGCGAAAGACTGTTAGATGTCAAACATCCTTCATGGATGTAACATCTAAGCCGGAAAAGGGCAGTACGATGTAGTATATGAAAAACCTATGCTCCGTATAGCTTTCCATAGTAAACATAAGGATTCCGTATATTAGTACAATATACCGCTGTCGGAGAACGGATTTTTCTCAGTGTACAAAATATGAATCTAATAAATAATGAGAATAGAAATATAAGTAATGAGAATAGAAGGGGGAACACAAAATAGTAAAACCTGGTGACAGATAGGTGCATTCAGTGACGTACGAAGGGGTGGGTCCTGGAGACCCGGACTCCTAATCCGAAATCACGGCTTTTCTGTAAATGTAGTCTATTTTTAGGGGTGAATTTACAAATTTTAATTTAACATATCCTCATATCGAATTTGGACATTCAGAAAAATAGATTCTTAAGTACATCCATGGCTGCATTACAAATATACGATCAACAAATTGAGAAGAATTCGAATTTTAAAAAATACTTTATTTAAATTATTTTGTCTTAAATGAAAAACATAATCACCATTCATACTATTTTATATACATTGTGTGTATACGTAAATACAGGGTAGTAGGCTATCATATGCAATGCGCAACTGTATTGAACGCTACGTATATATAGTACAAATGCAGTGATCGATTTCAATCGCACGCAATGCCGCAACACACAAACACACTTATTACGATTGATCTTGTGATTTTTGAATGGTATTAGTCAAGGACGCAGTTTATATATATATATATATATATATATATATATATATATATATATATATATATATATATATATATATATATATATATATATATATATATATATATATATATATATATATATAAACTACAGCTACACGCATAACATAGATTATTTTTTATTCAAAGAAAATCCCTATCAGAAGTTTCTGATATGTTATATTTAGGATTTAACAATTTAAAAACAAATCCCATTTTAGATGATCTTCGTTATGTACAGTAAATAACATGAATCGAGTTTATATTTTATTTACAAACACTTATTACCGCCATGTTTACCATAAGTAGATGATCATCATTAACAAATTAACACATCATTTATCATGTTACAAATAAATTCTCATCCACAATTGCCAGGTACGGTCTAATAAATAGGAAATGAGGGAGAAGGGCAGGTCTATCTTAACTCTTCTAGCAAAAGGTGATCGTCGATATACCATGCCATCGAGAACAGAGATTAAAATTCTTGTAAAAAAGATGAGAATAATGTGTTTATATTAGTGGTGGGCACAAAAACCGGTTTTTCGGTTTTCGGTTTTTAGAAAAACCGGTTTCGGTTTTCTTCAAAACCAGTTCGGTTTTCTCCGAAACCGGTTATCGGTTTTCTTCAAAACCAGTTCGGTTTTCTTCGAAACCGGTTATCGGTTTTCTCCAAAACCGGTTCGGTTTTTCACCTGATCCGGTTTCGGTTTTCTTCAAAACCGACTCCGGTTTTTTTTTTCAAAATTTGTTCTATTTCTGACCAGAATGGTGTTTTGTTGTTCTCCGGAAACCGAATCCATTTCCACAGAAATAGTCTTATGTGTTTTCGAAAAGTTTTCAGCGAAACCAGTTTCGGTGAAAACCGAACCGGTTTTGGAGAAAACCGAAACCGGTTTCGGTAGAAAAACGAACCGGTTTTGGAGAAAACCGAAATGTCGGTTTTTCGGGTTTCGGTTTTTATAGAAACCGGTTTTGCCCATCCTTAGTTTATATTCAATTTTATGTTATTTTATGCAGTCTTTGAAACATCGTTTACATAATTTGGGCCACCCTGTATTCTAAATAAAAATCAATTTTTATGCAATGATGCATGAAGTTGTAAGGAGCTATTAAATCCTAACGATCGGAAAGACAATACAAATAGTCATTGTTACCTACCTTATCTGAAATTAAATTCATATGTTCCCAGAGATGAACTAATATCCTATAAGTTCTACTTTTTAGTCCTGCATTGAACACGTGAAACTTTCCGTATTACCTAGCTTGAAAGCGCTTTGTTGTATCCTTTTATCCTAGAATATGCCTTAAAACTTAACAGAAGATTTCCGACTACAAAAATATCCTTAGTGGAAGACAAGAGTCGTATACAGGATATTGCTCTTCGTTTCCGAGAAAAGGATCGTTTAAAAAAAAACAGAAGCTTACAATTGATCTATAGATCTTCATGTACACAATCTTGTATTTCTATTGAAAAAAATTCCGCATTGGAAGATAAGATGAAGAAAATCTTTTTTTAAAATAATAGAAAAAATAGGGAAGCAACATGTTTTTCCTTTCTTTGTACTTTTTTTATAAGAGAAAAAGAATCAAGGGTCAAAAAGACAGGACTGTGAGAAGTAAGATAGAAGAAATAAAGTAGCTTGCTTTCAGTTTTCTGTTACTTTTTGCTCTCTCTCATGGTGATACCTGTGCGTGTTGATCCTTCGGGTAGATACAATCGATTCCGTGATCCCCGACCGACAACCTGGCGCTCTGATGAAAGAATAACCGAGGGTGATATATATGTACCAAATCTATATATGGGCTGAAATTTTCTTCGACCATGCTATGTTCAGTCTCCAGGTGATTGAACATACTTGCCACACACTAATACCAACATCTTAGTAAGAAGAAAGAGAAAGATATTCCACGTTCTTCTTTTCGCAAGATCTTTCCGATGTTTTCAAGAAATGGAATTCTAAACTTTGTACCTGAAGCAATGAGAGAACGGAGTATTAGGTAGTGTACTTGGTTTTCTTTTATTTTCTTTTTTTTAAATAAAACTAGCGTTCATTACCCACTTCACTGGGTTAAAATAAAAACTTTAAATACACAACTCCTTACGTGATGTGTTTGGTAATATTAATAGCAAAAACTAAATATTACTATTGTGGGCTTAATTTTAACTTAAACGGCATCGGAAGTGTCACTCTTCATCTCAGCGACCCAGGCCGGTAGCCAGCCCAAATATGTAAGGGGGGCCCGCTCCAACCATATTATAGTTTATCACCATATTATAGTTCATTTCCAAGCCCATCCAGTCAAAATTTTGGGGGCCAGCAAAAATTTAGTGGGGGTGGTCAATTTCGGTCATTTTTAAATCTCTCCCATACGTTGTACCATTAAAGTGAATGATAAAAACACTTCCAGTCTTGAGCCTAATCTATGTTGAAAATTTTATCGACATCAGTCGGGTGGTTCAAGCGATGCGAAGTTACAAATAATAGTCACTTTTATTTTGATATATATATAATAGAGTTTTTATAGATATATAGATATAGATATAGATATATATAGATATATAGATATATAGATAGATAGATAGATAGATAGATAGATAGATAGATAGATAGATAGATAGATAGATAGATAGATAAAGAATAAAAACCTATATTACTATATCGGGCTTACTAATTCTTTCTGAGGTTGCAATGTGGGGTTCCCTCACGATAGTTCATGAGATCGTTGTGCAGGGTGTCACAGATAAAATCGTGCCCTTTTATCCCGATTTTGTGTTTCTTATGTCTATTCCGGTTGATATGGGCGGCTGTCTCATTGACTCCATAGCTGGTCCAGCAGTTAGTAGACAACCTACATTTCCTAAAATCCCATCGAAGTTCGAATTCGAGTAGGGAGAAAATTGATTCTTACATGCATGCAATCGCAGTCCTTGCTGAAAATACTGAGCGCATCATTCAAAGAGAGTGGTGCAGATGATGCATGTGCTCTGGAATATTTCAGGATCTCATATCCATCGACAGATATGTTCCAGGACCATCTGTTCCGTTCTAGGACCAATATTACTCATTCTCTGACCAATAACATCAACTTGGTCACGTGCCCACTTGACCTTTCGCTGGATGGACGGCGATTGGATAGGTAGCACGGAAAAGGTAGAGCTGCGAGTTCGAAAGCTTACTTAAGTGCTTCAGTTTTAGCAATAGGATGGCCAACCTACTTTGCACTAAACAAAAATGTTTATAATATGCAGTGAAAATGTTTTCTTCTCAAAATTGAATTTACGAAATGAAGTGCGACTAATACATTGGTGTATCTTATTCATTTCCTGTTAAAAAATCAAATGTTTTGTTGTAATTTCCTCTAAAATTTTGCTTCTTTTAACTGAACTAAACACACGTTCAGATGGGAAGACAAGGGTGAATTTTGTGTGTACTTGAGAATTGGACTTGAATTACACTTGTAATACTGAGATAGAAGTAATGCAGTTTGGTATCTCTAAAAAATAGCGATGTTCATGAGTAGAAAAGATGTGGGACCTACATGGAAGGAAAGAGAGGAAAACTAGTTGCTACAGGATTTAACAACTAATGATAACAGAGGACCGCGTCAAGTCGTAACTATTGGACGCTGTAACCAGAGAAATCCTCTCCAAAATGTGTTTCACAAGAGAGACATAAAGCTGGATTTAAACGTGTCGTTAATATGCACCAGATAATTTGCGTCCAAAAAAAATGTATATCCCTCTTCTCATCTTCATCCCATTACACTACTGTATATGTATGCACAAACACAAACAAACAAAACATATATACTACATGTGTGTAATGCAAATGTTGTGTGGTTACATAAGTTTTATGAAACAGAAAAGAAATTTGGGGACAAACAATGATTTAGAGAGCTTTTTTATTTATTATTTTTTGCCAAATGTGGTGTTTTAAAAACTAATGAAGTTGTATACAAACAAAACTGAGCTGTACGCTTTATTTATTCATGGTTTCTAATGTAATCTAGTTGACTTAATTCTTTCTCTCATTTGCTTACTACAGTTAGTAATCCAAAGGTTACAGCTACCAGAATTTTCCGCTTTTATCATGACTTATTTCTTTTCAATCTGGCAAAATGGTAAGGGTTCTCGGCTTTACTTGTATCTCTCGTGAATAAATGTTAAACGTTCTTGACTTTTACCCTCTCCCTGTTGGGTAAATTGTAAGCGTTCTCAATTTTTATAATCTCCGTCCTGAAGATATGGTAAGTATTCTTGACTTTTTTCCTCTCCCTCTTGGGTAAATTGTAAGCGTTCTCGATTTTTATAATCTCCGTCCTGAAGATATGGTAAGTATTCTTGACTTTTCTCCTTTCCCTCTTGGGTAAATTGTAGACGTTCTTAATTTTTCTCCTCTCCGTCCTGAATATATAGTAAGTGCTCTTGAATTTTCTCCTCTCCCTCTTGGCTAAATTTTAAGTGTTCATAATTTTTATCTCGTCTTCATCCTGAATATATGGTAAATGTTCTCCACTTTTCTCCTCTCAATTTTGACTAAATTGTAAGCGTTCTTAAGTTTTCTCCTCTCCATTCTGAATACATGGTAAGCGTCCTCGACTTTTCTTCTCTTCCTCTTCGGTAAATACTAAGCGTTCTTGACTTCTTTCCTTCCTGGTTAAATGGTAAGCTTTCTCTACTTTTCTTCTTTCTATTCTGACTAAATGGTAAACGTTCTCTAGTTTTTCCTCTCCATCCTGGACAAGTGATAAGTGTTCTTGACTTCTCTCCCATCCGTCTTTGCTAAGTGGTAAGTGGTCTCGGCTTCTCTCCATCCTGACTAAAATAGTAAATTTCGTAGATTTCTTTCCATCCTGGCTAAATGAAAGCGTTCTCGACTTTTCTCCTTTCCATTCTTGCTAAATGATAAGCGTTCTTGATTTCGTTGCAAGAGATCGAGTTTAGTTTCCAAGAGATCATGTAGTTACCATGCATAAAACCCTTTAAGGAAATTAATTTGAAGAACTGAGCTCCATCAGACTGGATTGAAATGACATGACCCGCTTAAAGTTGACTCCCCCCCCCAGAATGTGCTAACTTTGTGGGTGAAGAAATAACATTCTTAAGTTTATCATGAGCCTTTGTTTTGATTTCTGGAAGTCTGTTCAAAAGAAACTTGACAACTTTATAACCCTGCTAGAACAATTTAAATTTTTAGCTTAAAATGAAGGATGTAAACAATCAAATAAGATTCAGATTTTATTATTTAATTGTTTTCTAATCATGGATAAGAGTACAGAGTGCCTTAAAGAGAGATGAGTAGCAAGCCTTCTGATTAAGACTGTATATATTATTTGTAATTCACATTTAACTGTGGGCATTCACGGGAGAGACCCAATTATAAAGCGCGATATTAAGTCATTTTTTCCAGAAAACAGTATAAATAAACGGGAAGAAAGACCATTGAGGATTGCAACTATTATTTGTAATCAATGGTGTACGTAATTCCAAGAGTCAAGCTTCTTAGCATGAAACTTAGTTACCTAAAATAAATAAATAAATAAAGTGGCAAGTAAACTTACATACACACCATTATTAATGTAATTGTCATTATATTCTCTTTTGGCGTAAAATAATTTATTTCTAAATACATTTTTAAAAAGATCAAAATTGGCAGTAATCCAATAATTCAGCTTGCTTGGGGCGAGACCGTATGGTGGGGAACGTGTGTGGGTTGATCGTACATGGTGGTCAGCATATCTGAGAGCTGCATTGGATTCACACTTGGGTCGTGATTTGGAGTCTATATTAACAGTAGGACCTGACTTCATAACATTGCATAAAAGGAAGTAAAATACAAAATCCCAACGTAAGTCAAAGCAAATACAGGATGCCCGACAAGTATCTAACCATTGCTGGAGAGGAGCACTTGAATTCAAGTGAAGTGTTTATAATATGAAAGATGACAACATAAGTCAACGAAATCAAACCAGTTTCACATCATCGTCCTCCATATCCAAGCAAAGTTACCATCTCTCCTCAGTGCACCTGAACACATGTTGTAACATTGCTAGGGTAATTGTAAGCACTCATGCGTTACACTAAATCCGTAATCTTCAAGTGTACAAGGTGAATATTAGGGATTTGGCACACCTGCGTGAACGCATTTTGGACATCGGTGCGTACAATTACCCTAGCAATGTTGCAACGTGTGTTCAGGGGCACAGTGAAGAAATGGGAACTCTGCTTAGATATAGGGGACGATCATGTCGAACTACTATGATTTCGTGGGGTTACGGTGTCTTTTTTGATATTGCAAATACTTCATTTGAATTCAAGGGCTCCTTGCGAGAATGGTTAGGGACTTCTCGGGCACCCTGTATAATGTTTTGGCACTCTGGTATATAATGGTACCAGAGTTTGAGTTTTTTGTATTATGCGTGCCGGAGTCCTTGAGTCATGAAGGTTATGAATGAAAGGACCTACTATTAAGAGGCCTCATCATGGCGAAATTAAAATAACGCTGATTTTACAGTAATTATGTTATATCTTCACTGCCGTTGAAGGTAATCGAAAACTGGAACAAGAGCTCGTTGGGCAATATTATTTTACATGAGATACCGTTATCACGACTCCCTTATCTGCTTTCGATTTCCAGTCATTTAGAAAATCGGCATTTATTTTGGCGTTTCTAAATGGCTACAAACGGAAAGCTATTAGGTGACTCGTTTTATCTGCTTGATATAAAATAATACTGTCTAGCGTGCTCTTGTTCCACATTTCGATTATCTTTTATCTATTTGAAGATATCACATAATTACTGTAAAATTAGCGGTATTTTAATTTCGCAGTGATTAGGCCTCTTCATGTGGGCTCCGGACTAGAATTGGGCTTGAAGTCCGGTGCTGTTTGCGGCAACGGTTATGTAAGATCAACCCTTCAGACTATAGAGGACGGTCCAAGCTATACAATCTCATCGTTCACATAGTTGGATTACAGAATCGCACTACCAGTCCTGGTATAATAATAACAGACTATTTTTTAAAAGATAATATTTCATTTCTAGAGCCCCAGTTCATAGAGGTTAATTCAGACAGTGTGCCATTCCCGTGCCGTACCCCCACTAACTTTCTTTTCATACTTTTACATTGAAAATTCATTGAATTGTCTTTTTTAATTCTTACGTACGTGCCGTGCCCGACCAGTGTCATCTTGCAGAGAAACCACTCTAGTTGCGACTCGATAGCTTTGGCGCTTCGTCTGTCCTCGGAGTACTCGAAGAAACACGAAGTGGACCAGAACCAATCCATGCCTTCCTCCTTCCAATCTATGTTCTGAAATGGTTTAAAAAGGAATTGCGCTACGGTATGGGAACTATATGTGTGAATATTCGCAGTCATGTCCAGCGGCGGCTGGTGCTATATGTTGCATGGTTGTTAATACTAAAGATATTTTTAAGCCTTAAAGTAGTGTATCAGTTAAAAAAAAAAAAAAAAAAACTTTTGTCTTGAGTGCAAAACAGTATTGATGCATTTCTTAAGAAAATCAATTAAAAAGAAAGAGAGAGATTTACATTTCCAGTTGCAGCGAATGTTGCCACTGGAAGCAGTAACATTGATCGTATGGCAGCGAGCTCCAATCTCTTAACATGAGTAGGTGGATTTATTCTTGCATCGCTGCTATCCTCCCATATTGCCCTCTTCCAGTTGCTCCTTCGTCCGCAACTGGTATATAGTCATCTTCTGTAGTAGTTACAAATTCCTCCGCTTGGCAGCGTTTGACTCAATTGATAGAGTGGGTAAGATATAGACGCTTGGAATAAAGAAGTTATTCGCAAAAGAGATTCTCAAAATGAACAAATACGTGTCTGGTGGTAGCAGGGGCGAATTCAGGCTGAATGTTTGGGGGAGGGAGGTCGTTCAAAGTCAACAGATTTTATTTTACACTCGTAATACAAAAGTGAAAATTCTTGAGATAGATTTTGGTTTTAAAGTAAAAAAATATCCTATTCTGGGAAGGCGAGTCTCGAAGAAGAAAATGTCTTACCACTGGTCTAATTCCTAGTTCTGTGTCTTTCGCGCACATGATCCCGTGTTCGATTTCCGGCGGATAGCATAAAAAATTAATCTCAAATCATTCACTTTCAATACCCATCTGCCTTAAATTGCTGGAATGCTAAACTATTTCGTTTTTCATTTTCTAAGGAAAAGAATCTTAGATTACACGCTTGTTTATAGTAGAACAGCAGACAAAAGTACGTAATTACTGAAAATGGAATTTTTGTTCCTTATATTCATACAAAGATGTCTTATTAAACGCTCGCAGTGACTTGGATTTAGAAGTAAATGCAGAGAAAACTAAATGCTTAGAAGTGCGTCGGGATTGTAATACGGCAAATCATGGATGCGTTAAAATATTAAATAATACTTTTGATAAAGTGGATAGCTTCACATATCTGGGATGAATATTAACAGACGAAAATCATATTCACGAAGAAATTAAATGTCCTAGTTGGATGCCCACTGAGGAATGAGCCGGAGCGTAGTGACGATCGCGTTACTTTCATGAGTGTCGGAGCCAAGCCTATACACAAAGCACTTGGGCCTTCATACACTGAAAAAAAATGCACGTAGCGTAGGTACGTAAAAACGTAGCTTACCAGCGTAAATCCTGTAGTTTTTGGACTTATATACAACCCTATGTAACATTCTGCACCAAATGTACAACTGGAAACGTGTGTTTTATAACACTTTCCGTATAAGTGTTCCATCTATAGTACTTTCCGTATGTAACAAAGAACTGTAAGTGGTCAACATCTCGTATAGAGATGGACGTATGTAACATATAGCTGACGTATGTAATATAACTATACGTATGTAATATACAGAAGACTGTTAGACGTCACACATCCTGCAACGGCATGATGTAAGATCTCAGCGGGAAAAGGTAGTACTTATGTAGCATAATATGGAAAATGTGCACTCTGTACAGATTTCCGTAGTATACTTATGGATTCCGTATATTTGTACAATATACCACTGTCTGGATAACGGATTTTCTCAGTCTATCCTATACCGAAAGGAGTGTGGCTTTTTGTTTTTTTTTCTATTTTTATATTTTATTTTTCACCCGATTTTTCTTACGGAGTCCTTTATGGTTAATAACATGAGAAGTATGACCGATATAAAAAAAATACTTTATCAATTTATAGAGATAAATATATAGATAAGTAAGCAAAAAGAAAATAATGGCCCAGTTACTTTTGCGATTCAAATAAGGTGAAATCCGAAAACACTGAGAAACCTTTAAGGTACTCCCTGCAAAACTACCTGTTTTTCGTACTCTTCTAAAAGCTCACCATATTTTGCACTTTTCATTTTTGATATTTCGTCCGTCTGCTATACACAGGAAGAAAAAATATATGTTAGCTTTCCATTCCTCATCTCGGATTTATTCTTATGTGAGTTTCTTTTTACTGTTTTCTTCCAAGGACAGCGAAAAGAGACGGAAAATCCATGAAAAATTCATGAATCCGTACACGTTTTTCCATCTCATTCCGCCACACTTCCTCAGCAACACTTTATAACTGTGAGTTCGCAAGGATTATTCTCCCCCTCCGTCCCTAACAAGAAATAAAGAAGTATTTTAAAAATAAAATAAAATAAAGATGTGCCAGAAGAATACGTAGAGGAAGGTGTAATAGGTTATATGAGGGCAACATAGTAGGTGTAGAATGGAAGAGAGGAGAGGCAACGATGAGTTTAGCTTCTGTCCTCTGAGAATTTTCAGGTACCTCCCTCTCCTTCCTCTCCCGGCTTCGTCCTTTTTGTAGTTGCAGCAAAAACAGACAGTTGCAAATTTATTTTACGTGAACTTAACGTGCGCTTATACTATCATCTAAATTTATTCTGCTTTTATTTTCTTATTTTTCATTTAAGTGTTACCGTATGTACTGTGAAAGTAAAGCAAAGAACTCCATCATAGTTAATAATTCAGGAATTACATAAAGCGTGTGTTACCTCTTAAAACATACTATAATTTTTTTTGTAGCTTTCATAGTAAATTTCACAGGAAAACCGTCTTTTTTTTCCTCTTTCGCTGAGCAGAAACAAGCGTTATCTGAAAATGTAACGCGAAACGAAGCGTAACGTAACAAGCAGGGCTCAGAAAGTGGACATAGAGAAGAATGGACAAAATTAGCTAGAATGAACGAGGAAGTTGAGTTGAGTTGATTTGTGAGTCAAACGTCCCTTTCAGCAGCGAGGCTAAATGAGACGTGGACCTACTGATTAACGTGGAATCCGAACCACATGAGCTCCTGACGGGAATTGAACCCGGGTCGTCCACGCCAAAGGCGTGTACGCTAACCGCTCAATTATGAAGGAGCTCTGAACGAGGAAGTGTAGGCAAAATTTGAAACAGCAAACACAATACTTGAGTTAGTTAGAAATAAGTAAGTTCCGTTTCACAGTAAGAATTTACGATGGATTTTCGAACTATGGAGAACCAATATCAAAACCGGAAGTAGTAGATGTATAATGCCCGATTTTAATACAGAGATTATGGAGACAGTGGCACCTATTTTTGGAACACTCAGTCCATATGAAAAGTATTTCTTGTTATTTAAACCGTATGTGTACCACTTTCGGTCTTAGTAAAGAGGTAAATATGAAGACGGAATTATCTTTGGTACGTTGAATCATATGAGAATGTTCTTCCGGAAAGACATGTTCTATACCACACAACAGTCAAACTTTCGTTTAGCATAAGCCAATGAGGTTGTGATGTACTGTTGCCAAACCTCATGTGAGGGATATGTGGATATTGCAACGTTTTTGTAACAAGGTTCTTGTTTCACTAAGAGCAAGCAGCATAGGATATCCACAACAGAGTGCTGGTAGTGTTGCTGGAAGCGGATTGGTCGGTATGACAGCAACGATCAAGATCAAATGCCAATTCCGCTGCTGTGCACAATAGTCCTTTTCCTTAACAGAGACTGGGTTCACTTACTGTTTTTAGTAGATCGGATATATGGTTGATTGGGGTAAATGAGGGCCCGTGCACCTCAAACGACTTCCTGAACCCCCAAATGAAGTTTCACTGTTAGGTGTTTGTTTAAACAAGTTTACTGTAGAAATGACGAATGCTTATAACAGAATAAATAAAAATATGCATTCTTTACAAAGGAGAATAAGGTATAATAAACAAAAACAAAAAAAAACGGAAATTTCAATATTGTAAAAAAATGTCCCTCTTTTCATTTCTAGAAGCGGAATTTTCGAAAACTCTACTACACATGTTACTCATTTTTGATTCTCTGTTTATATATATACTCACATTAAGCATTTTCTGAAGAAAGAATCGAACATTTTAATACTGGAAATTGACTCCTTCAAGAATTGAAGTTTTAAAAAGGTTTTAACACGTTCTCGATTAATTGCAGTACCAAATCTTTTACCTCTTACTTACACGAAAACTCATAATTTTCTTTTTTGATAAAGAATTGAAAATTTCAACATTATAGAGTATTTTCCTTTCCTAATTAGCAGCTGAATTTTCGAAACAAATCATATCTTATTTTTAATTACGAGTTCAGAAACCAAATTCCATTCCTCTAAGTTGAGTGAATCCTTACATTTGAAACTTTCATAACAAAGAGTCGAAATTTTTAAGATAGAATTTTTTGAGCATTTCCCTATTTAAGAGAGGAATTTTAGAAAAAAATACAAGGTCAGTTATTTTTAATGGGATATTCATATGCTACGTGAAATAAAAGCAAGGATAGGAATGGCTGAAAAGCCTTTAGGAAGAAGAAGACTATTTTGTGGGGCCTTGAATAAAGAATTGAGAAAAAAGATTTATAAAATGCTTTCTATTGAGTATTGTGCTGTATGAGTCAGAAATATGAATAACGTAAAAATGATTAAAAACGACTGGAAGCTCTCGAAATGTGGGCGTGGAGAAGAATGGAAAGAATTAGTTGGATCGAGCGGAAAACGAATGAGAGGGTGTTAGAAATAGTGGGGGAGAAAAGAACAATTTTCGATATTATTAAGAAGAGGAAGGAAAACTGGTTGGGACACTGGATAAGAAGGAACTGCATAATGAGGGACGTTTTAGAGAGTGTGGTGGCAGGAAAGAGAGGGAGAGGGCGAAAGAGACTTTAATTAATGGACGATATCAAAACAGAGGTTTGCAAGTGAAAACGAAGAGGTTAGCGGAGGACGTGGAACATAGAGGTTTCTCAGTTGGATAAAGTGACGTGCCAAAAATGGCAGAATATCTACAGGGTGGTCCGGAAGTGGGTGTACCCCCTTTAGTTTTAACAATATAGTGTTAGTAGTGGTAGAATGTCTGTACACAGTTACCTTGAAGTCTTAAGAGTAATAAACATCGGTATGGTCATCATCCATGTCGTAACAAAGCTGAATTCTGCTCCAAGTTCTCGCACATGTTTTGCGGAGATACTCCGGATTAACGAGCAGAAAACAGCAGAAAACAAATGAACATGGATAGCAATGTTGCCAGATAGCCAAACAAAGTTACGAAACAAATGTGGTAAAACCTAAATCTGTCACAAAATATCAATTAGGGGTACGCCCACTTCCGGACCACGCTGTATGATGATGATGTTCATATGATAAACTTTATTTTCCTAATGTGAGATACTTCATTTTTGGAAAAAAAGTTTTGATCCCCCTTTAACCTGCCTAAGATAGACCCCTACTTGTTTTTTTAAAAATATTTCTTATCAGTTGTTTTCATGAAAAGGGATCCTCCTGACCAAATTTTGTTTCAATTTTCGCAAAGTGATGCACTACGACCGAAATGCCTGCTGTTCCACTTGATTTACTCGTATCGTTCTTTCTCGAGTCAATTCAATGCACTGATAGTGGTACATGGTGAATATCTCATATTTGGATTTTTTTATTATTTATTTATTTATTTTTTTTTTGCTAAATGCTATTAATTATCATGTAATTGTTTATTGATTTATTGATATATATTTCTGGACATTTCCGGCGTCTGTTGCCTTATAATTGCATCACCTATTGAGATGATGTCGGGAAGAAAGGAAGGAACTAACTTGGAGCTTGTATGTTGAGTACCATCCCGTCATTTGTCTGGTGTGAATTAGGAAAACCCCAGGAAAATAATCCTTACTCAAGATGGTTGATCTGAAAGAACTTTTTCGATCGTGTGCCCTCACCGGGATAATAATATTGCATGCGGAGAAAAATCCTTTCTCCAGACAGCGGTATATTGTACAAATATATGGAATCAATATGCTTACTACGGAAATCTGTATACAATATACGTTATCCATATCCTACATATGTAGTGCCGTTTTTCCCGCTTAGATGTTACATCATGCCGCTGTAGGATGTCTGACATCTAACACTCTTTCGTATATCACATACGTATACGTATGTTACACACTTCAGCTACTTGTTATATACGTCTATCTGTGTTTGAGATGCTTACCACCTATTTACAGTTCTTTCTATCATACGAAAAATACGTATAGATGGAACACTTATACGGAAAGTATTATGAAACATATATTTTCAGTTATAAGTTTGCTTCCGGATGTTACATACAATCGTACGTAAAGTCCAAAAACTACAGAATTTACGCATGTAACCTACGGTTTTACGTACACCACATAGCTTTTTTTCTCTGTGTATAATTTCGTATAAAACTTACTTCATTTGCAGAGAACGAGAAATATCTGTTATACGCTGACATATACATTTTTTACTTCCACTGTGAGGAAGGTAATTGAACTGTCTTTAACAAAGTAATGCCATTATAAAATCCTACTAAAATACGAACACTGCTACTTTTCCAAGTATTAGTGTTTTGAAGCTCGAAGGATACTCCGATATGACACATACAATAGCTATAGAACTATATATATATATATATATATATATATATATATATATATATATATATATATATATATATATATATATTACTATATACTATATATATATATATATATATATATATATATATATATATATATATATATATATATATATATATATATATATATATATATATATATATATATATATATATATATATATATCCTCTTTTGTCTATCAAACTGTAGAGCTGTGTGCTATTTAAACGTCTCATTAAATTACATTTTTAACTATTTTTCTTTTTTTCTGATATTGTCTCTTTGAACTAAAATTAATTTAATTTTTTTATAATATCATCTCTGAAAGAAAGAAAACAAACTTCCATCCAGCAGGACAATTGTGACTATGCTTTTGTTAAAATTTTCTTCGATACACAAGTTTTTAATTAAAGTAAAAAGAAAAAAATATATGTAACGAACTTAATTATTTTCCTAATTAAAAGACTTTATTAGCTGTTTTCCTTTCTTATTTCTCCTTTTAACTATTTCTATTTTTAATAAGCACTTCATTAATTTCTGTAAGATTGCATTGTGCTGTATTTTATATACCATACACTGCATCATAGTTTATATAGAGAAAATTGGGTACAGGGTGTCCCGAAAATGATAGGTGTTTTCACAATATACATTTCAAGTTTCGAAACTCCTCACATTGGCAAAATCCATTGAATTCCTCATAATGACAAAAATCCATTGAATTCCTTATAATGACAAAAATCCATTGAATTACTTATAATGACAAAATCCATTGAATTCCTTATAATGACTAAATCCATTGAATTCCTTATAATGACAAAATCCATTGAATTCCTCATAATGACAAAATCCATTGAATTCCTTATAATGACAAAATCCATTGAATTCCTTATAATGACAAAATCCATTGAATTCCTTATAATGACAAAATCCATTGAATTCCTTATAATGACAAAAATCCATTGAATTACTTACAATGACAAAATCCATTGAATTCCTCATAATGACAAAAATCCATTGAATACCTTATAATGACAAAATCCATTGAATTCCTTATAATGACAAAATCCATTGAATTACTCACAATGACAGAATCCATTGAATTCCTTATAATGTCAAAATCCATTGAATTCCTCATAATGACAAAATCCATTGAATTCCTTATAATGACAAAATCCATTGAATTCCTTACCATGACCGAATCCATTGAATTCCTTGTAATGACATAATTCATTGAATTCCTCATAATGACTAAATCCTTTGAATTCATTATAATGACAAAATCCATTGAATTCCTTACCATGACCGAATCCATTGAATTCCTTGTAATGACATAATTCATTGAATTCCTCATAATGACTAAATCCTTTGAATTCATTATAATGACAAAATCCATTGAATTACTTACAATGACCGAATCCATTGAATTCCTTATAATGACAAAATCCATTGAATTCCTTATAATGACAAAATTCATTGAATTCCTTATAATGACAAAAACCCATTGAATTACTTACAATGATAGAATCCATTGAATTCCTTATAATGACAAAATCCATTGAATTCCTTATAATGTCAAAATCCATTGAATTCCTTATAATGACAAAATCCATTGAATTCCTCATAATGACAAAATCAATTGAATTCCTTATAATGACAAAATCCATTGAATTCCTTACAATGACCGAATCCATTGAATTCCTTGTAATGACATAATCCATTGAATTCCTCATAATGACAAAATCCATTGTATTCCTTATAATGACAAAATCCATTGAATTACTTACAATGACCGAATCCATTGAATTCCTTGTAATGACATAATCCATTGAATTCCTCATAATGACAAAATCCATTGAATTCCTTATAATGACAAAATCCATTGAATTCCTTATAATGACAAGATCCATTGAATTCCTTATAATGACAAAATCCATTGAATTCCTTGTAATGACATAATCCATTGAATTTCTCATAATGACAAAATCCATTAAATTCCTTACAATGACAAAATCCACTGAATTACTTATAATGACAAAATGAGTTGACTTCAGATTACTGCTTGAGACTCACAAACTATTTATTTAATCATTCCGGAATCACGTTATCTGTGTAGCCCTTCCCACTGATCTAGTGACTAAAACGCTCACCTATGGTGCATGTGATCTCGGGTTCGCTTTCTAACAGAAGACCATTGAACGCATTACAGTGATTCGAATTCCACCTAAAACTGTAGACCCAGTCTCATATAGCCTCGTTGCTGAAAGGGATCACTACAACGTCTATAATCATGTAGCTTGTTTATATGTATTCTTTATTTGCTACGCTACTTATACAAAGAGAAAGAAAAACGTATGTGGCCTTAGTAAAAATGTAGGTTTCATGCGTAAATCCTGTAGTTTTTGGACTAACATACGACTATAACGTTCTGCAGCAAATGTATAACTGAAAACATGTGTTTTATAATACCTTCTGTATAAGTGTTCTATCTATACGTACTTTCCGCATGAAAGAAACAGCTGTATATAAGCGGTCAGGATCTCACACACAGATGGACGTATATAACATATAGCTGCCGTATGTAATAAACGGAAGACTGTTAGATGTCAGACTTTCTGCAGCGGCATGATGTTACATCGCAGCGCATGTAAAAGACAGTACGCATGTAGCATATGGATAAAGTATGCTCCATACAGATTTCTGTAGTAAGCTTATGGATGCCGCATATTTGTACAATATACCGCTGTCCGGATAACGGATTTTTGTCAAAGGGAAACTTTCCGTGAATACATAAATAAAATGAAAGACAGAGTAACTAATGAAATAAAGTCATTTTCTGTCTGGTATTTTTAGTGAATTGTTAAGTAATATCCATTAAGGAGTTTTAAAACCGAATCTAAATCAGTATAATGTATCCACTTTGATTGCAGTATGTTTTGAACCAAAAATTATATTTTATGTTATTCTTGCAACAAATTTTATCATTGGTCTAATAGCTTGCACGCTTGACTTTGGTTCGCGTGGTCCCGGGTTCGATTCCCAGTGAGGGTACAGTTGAACGACCAAAGTGGTTCGGATTCTACTATTAGTAGATTCACATCTTCTTTAGCCCTGCAGGCATAAACGTGGAGCGTTAAACTTAATCAAACCAATCCAAACTTTAACATTGTCAATATATGTGCTGTTTAGGTATTAATCAGGAATTAATGTGTAATGCTAATGCTCAATATTAAAAGTAAATTGGTGACATGTAAAATAAAAGAATAACAGGATGGGTGAAATCATGTCTGTGACAATGCGCACAGTGCAGAGTGCGTTACTATTTCTCGAATAGGATTAGGAACGAAAAAATTTGACGAAATGTTAACAGCTTATGAGAATAATAATGACATATTCGTAGTATTCATGCTCTTTATTTCAATTATTTGGCTTTAGTCAACAACTATTGTTCTCGGACTACTGTGGCAGACGTATATCACTTTTACTTATACTAGAGCTGTCCTGGGTTTGATTCCCGTTGGGAGCACCCGACAGGGGAGGATCCAAGATGGACTTCTCGGGGGGCGAGGGGTTGTAATACTGTTACTTACAGCTAGTTTTAAGAGCTCCAAACTCTGGGATGGGTTTAATTTATATATATAATTAAAAAAAAAACTTTCCTTTTCTGGGGGGAAGGCGATTGTCCTGATCGCTTTCCCCCTGGATCCGCCACTGACACTCGGTTGAAAAAGTGTAAAAGCTTTCTCAGGCAATGAAATTTTCTTGGGTTTTCCTCATTCACATCAGACAAAAGCCGGGACAGTACCTAACATATAGGTCCCAGGTTCTTTTCTTCTTTGTGTTGGATAGTGTGATCGCCGAGGAACGTCATCCCTCATATATGTGTAACATGGTTATAGATGTCTAAACTCCAGAAAAATTTAATTCCTAATTCTTTTATAATAATCATGTGAATTTGGACACACTGTATATCAATATTGTAATAGATGAGCATATGCACATGTTTTGTCGTCTGGTTCCAAAACTATTGACCCGATTTTACACACACACACACACACACACACACACACACACACACACACACACACACACACACACACACACACACACACACACACACACACACACACACACACACACACACACACACACTCACATACACACAACCTTCATGATTTCCTATCGTCATGATTTGATTACATGAAATTGAGTAATACGAGATTAAATTGAATGAAAGGTAAAGAAAGTGTGCAAACTCGTAGCCAGGATTTCGTAAAGAGGGGTTCGTGATATGAAGTACTGTGTTCATCACACCAGGGTCTCGATCAAGCTAAACTATTTTACTGGCAACATATATTGGTGCGTTTAGCCAGGATTTCGTAATGGGAGGGGGAGTATGACATGAAATACTTTAGTTATCACACCAGCAGATTGGTCAATCTATGCTATATTGGTTTATTAGGACAACAAAATGAGGATATGTTAGTATTTTAATAATAAATTATAAAGAACTCTCGAGTGAAAGAATATAAAAATATTGAAAAATATTTTAGAATATTTACCTTCCTTGTTTTGTTCATTATAACATAACAATTTTCCTTTCATTATGACCTCAACTATTATAAAAAGTACATATTCAATAGTATCTTGTAAAATATTTAACAATATCTGCGTACCTTTCTATGTTGAATCAAATGCTAACAAAACTTCCTTTCCACATAACTTTTTTTGTTTTTATTATTCCGTCAATTACTCTCTGTTCCTAATGACAGGTTAAAGGAGCAGTAGGAAACTGTTTCTCAAATAACATGTTTGATACTGCAGAGAAGCGATGTCGAAAAATTAAGATAAAAAATGTCTACGCTGTCACAGAATAGCACTACGCTTTCTAAAGTTTGAAATTTCCCTAACTTGTAGCGGAAATTCTGAGAATTCCGTAACTTTTCTAGAAATTTCAAATTCCCTGATTTTTTCATGGTATCCCACTCATTCGCTACCATACAGTGCAGGTAATACAAATCTCTTCATAAGAAAGAGTAACCAAAAGCTTGCTGTAGGTTTTTATTTTTAATTACTGATTCTTCTTTTCTTCGTTTCTTTTTGTTTCATCCTTCCTTATTTTTTTCATTTCCGGCTTCGAAGTGGGGTCCAGACCCTTTGGACCCCCCTTGGCTACGTGCCTGAAGTGTGGGGTAAGCTTATGATTACAGGAAATGTTTAACTATTATTACGATACACATTTCGTTTGCATTGTCTGACAACACGAAATTATTATGTAAAATGGAGATTCTCAATTTATAATGTACAAATTATATTATTGTACTTGTTTGCAAGAATTCAGAATGGCGGTCGCAGTCTGAGAAACGTGTTAATAAGATTGCGGAAAATAACACTCAGAGAGGAAAAAAGTATGACTGAGCTCTATAGGGATGCACGCGAGACGAGACGAGACGAGAAATGGAAAAGACTCGTCTCGTCTCGCAGCCTCAAATGTTGGTCTCGTCTCGCGTCTCGTCTCGTCTCGCAAACGTGAAGTCTCGTCTCGCGTCTCGCATAAAATTTTGAGTCTCGTCTCGCGTCTCGCGTCTCGCAAACGTGCGCATGGTCTCGCAGTCTCGCATATATTCTGGTCAAAATTTTGCAATGTGTTATTCTATGGCTGTTAATGAATGATGATGTGATATTCTGTCCGAAAACAGGTATTTGACCTAAACGTCCCTTGGCAAGCTGAATCCTTGGTGGTATGCCACTGCTTTCCATGGGATGAATATTCATAACATCCTAAGGAGACGGAACCTAAAGTTGAACATGGTATCCGAACTTGTGTCCCCCTCCGCTCCAAATTAAAAGAAAAGTTGTGCTGGAATTTGATTCCTGGACCATTAATTTTCGTCAAATTAACCCTTTCCGGTACCCGGCTTTTTGGGCTATATTTTAGACTTTCAGTCAAGCAGCTACTGCATCGTCACTATTTATCCTAGGATCATGCTTCATATCTCATTCTCTTCAGAATGAAGCGTGCTTTCAAGTGGTACCACTTGTATGCTCATACCATATACCAGGAGCGGGAAAAATGATGTCAAAGGGAAAATTACGGAGGGAATTTTTTCTCGCACTTTGGGCCCCTGTGGAGCGGCCCTGTGTGAACGTACGCACCTAAAAAAAATCTGATAAATAGTAATTGGTACACTAAATGTGTGTGCCAAATTTCAAGTTTCTATCTTGAATATTAAGGCCGGAAGAAATTTTATCAGGAATTCTCACCATGCTCCATATTACCGTAAAACACCATGATCTCAGGTAAAAAAATTTCCTGAGACATCCCTAATTACCCTAGGGTCATGTTTCGCCCATCATTCTCTTCAGCTTAGAACTGCCTTTCAGGCGTTATGAATCACATGTCTTCATCGTGTATCTAAGGCGGGAAAATCCCGAAAAAGGGATTTTTGGGTCTAAATATCCTTTTTTTCAACTTTTAGCCCCTCTGGACCCCCCTGTTTTAACGCAGAGATCTGAAAAAATCTGATAAATACTACTAGGTGGGAAGAATGTTTATGCACAATTCCAATTTTCCAGGTGCAAAAGTAAGCCCGCCAAAAAAATATATACTGACAATGTCCCATATTCCCATATACAGAGGGAAATTTTCAAACATTCCCTGAGACATCCCTAATTACCCTAAGATCATGGTTTGCACATCATTCTCTTTAGAATAGAACTGCCTTTTAGGCTGTACCATTCACTTGTCTCCAGCATGTATCTAAGGCGAGAAAATCCCGTGAAAGGGATTTTTTGTAAAAATTTTTCTTTTTCAACGTTTAGCCTCTTTGTACCCCCATGTTTCAACACAGAAGTATGAAGAAAATCTCGTAAATACTCCTCGGTGGACTGAATGTTTGTGCACAATTTCAATCTTCTAGGTTCAAAAATAAGCCCGCAAAAAATAATACCGAAAATGTCCAAAATTCCCCTATACAGAAGTATATTTTCATAAAAATTCCCTGACACTTCCCTAATTACCCTAGGTTCATGTGTCGCACATCATTCTCTTCAGAATAGAACTGCCTTTCAGGCGGTACCATTCACTTGTCTCCATCATGTATCTAAGGTGGGAAAATCGCGAAGAAAGGGATTTTTTGGTAAAATATCCCTTTTTTCAACTTTTTACCCCTCTGGATCCCCCCTGTTTTAACGCAGAAATCTGAAAAAAATCTGGTAAATACTACTCGGTGGACTAAATGTTTGTGCAAAATTTCAATCTTCTACGTGTAAAAATAAGCCCGCCAAAGAATAATGAACATAGACCGGCCCCGCAATATTAAAAGAAAATATATATTTTAGAATTATGATGTCATCACCTCCTATGTCTCGACGCAGGAAGGTGTGAAACCATACGTAAGGTCTTCTACAATGCCTCTGGACTTGAAAAACAGAAACAAAACAAAAACGGTCGAAAAAGCTCAAATAGGAGAGTTATAACGCAATGTACCATGAAACACCCCGTATGGTACAGATTGTACCATGGGATCCCCAAATGGTTAATAGCATAATTTACAGCATAAATTGTTGCTTGATCCAACATTGTTTTCCAGCTTAGAGGTCTCCAGTAATATTTGGCTCTTCTAAAATATCGTCGCCACTATCAACATTTACACGTTTTGGTCGTTTCCTTCAAGGGTGATTTTCCATTATAAAGATGTTTTTATAGCACCAAAAGCGCTTGTAGACAGCAAAAGAACTCCTCACAACACAATACGACCCAATTCTTTTGGTTCGTTCGCGCTTGTAGCAATGTTGCATTATCGCATTTTATAAACTTTCGCTTTCAACTTATATAGTGTTGCCAGATCTAGAAAATAAAATTACTCACAGATATAAGGCCATTCCTATCATCTCGCATCAAACCTATAGGGCCATCCTACCAAACCAGTGTTTGAATTAAACTTCCGAACTAGAGGGGGATGTTTTTGATAAATATATAGAAAGAAAATACTTATTCCATGTAAAAATATCATGTTATTTATGCGAGACGGACCCGGGATAAACTTTGACGAGAGGGGATTTCCCCGCCATTCCCCAACATAAATCGCTAGTAGTAATGTGAAAAAGACAGAAACAACGGAAATATCACGTTTTGCAGCAATAGGGAGTCTTATTTGCTTTTCAGACTAAAAAACAGAAGTTCATGTATTCGTGCGCGCCCGCGTGTATGTGTTTGTGTCGCAAAATAAAGTCCTAAATCGATGTTGTAATAAATTTCCAATTTACAAAGCTTTTCTTTTTTAATGATGTTTAGAAACTAAAGAAGGCTTTAATTCTGAAAATCAACCTTGAATAATAATAAATCTCATAAAATGTCTATTGTCCCAATCACTTTTTTGTTCCTGGAGGCATTAATGCTCAACTTAGAAAATTCAATAAATGTAAAATCACTAAATATATAATTACATGTAATTCATAAATGTTACGAGACTGCGAGAAGTCTCGCGAGACTTCTCGTGCGAGACTTAACTGAGTCTCGTCTCGCGTCTCGTCTCGCATGGTTTAGTCTCGTCTCGCGTCTCGCATAAAATTTTCAGTCTCGTCTCGTGTCTCGTCTCGCAAATGCGAGACGAGACGCGAGACGAGACGAGACTTCTCGCGTCTCGCGTGCATCCCTAGAGCTCTATCTCAGGACTGCAATGCTAAATGTACTAGTTCATACGTTATGTGCAAGCTTCCACAATAGCAACATCACTCTTAAGTTTTCAATCAAATCCCAAAGCTTCAAACTTATGCACGTTTTCCACTGATGCGGTGTGCAAGCTGGATGTCAGGTATGATTGTGACCTCCTTCGCGTGAATAGCGCGGAGTTGGTATTTTCGGCAAGCCGTACAAGATAAGCTTCATTTGCCTCCTGTAAAGCCATGGCAATTGAGCTTTGAAAGCGAAGATTTGTCTTGAAATCTTGTGCAATTTCACGAACGAGTCGTTGGAAGTGCAGCTTTCGGATAAGCAATTCTGTGCTCTTCTGGAAACGACGAATTTCTCGCAGAGCAACAGTACCAGGCCTGTAACGATGCTTTATTCTTTCTTTTTTTTTTTAACCTACAGATAGCTGGAGCACTCTTTCTTGCAGCTTTTAGGTGGCAAGCTCCTTTCTGGAAGCTTTGCCTCCAGTAGATTCCCTAGCTATCTGCTTAGTATGTGCCATTCTGACTGTCTTGATTTCTTTCAAATAATCAATCACTTCTCTCAATTGATTGGTAGGTATTTACGTCCTTTCGCAGGGTATATAGCAAAGAACCTACAATTTAAGGTGGGATCAGAACAAGTATAGTGTGTTCGATCTCCTTCCATCGGAATCTCGTAGACTAGTTACAAATTAGTCAGAACTAGGAAGCACGCGAGTTAGTTAGTACATCAGCCTGGAGCACTCTTAAGAAAGATGCTTAGCTTTGAGACCACATGAACTGTATCATATAACAGTTCAAACACAAAAGTGTGGGTGAAGCTTGAGGATGAATGAAAACGTAGCTTTCAGAGGACAGGTTGAATAACATAAGCTGTGGTAATTTCTGATTTCTCCCAAAAGGTTTCAAATACACTGGGTTAAAAAGTAGTACCGCAAAATAAAAAAAAACTCGAAATCTACATTGAGGAGGAGGATAGGAAATATGAAAAAATGAAATGAAATCTTTGAGTTTTACGTCCCACGGTTATGCCGGTTAGGCTAAAGGAGACGGTGATGATGAGTAATGAATGAAATGGTGGAATGAAGAAAGTGGGAGGAAACGGGAGAACCCCGAGAAAACCCACGCACACGGTGTTTGTCCACCACAAAGTTCACTTGGCGGGGGCTGGGATCGAACGATAGGAAATATGAGTCTGCAGGGGATTTTGTAGCCCTGGGGGATTTGTTTCCCACGGGTATCCCCTAAAATCATTAGTATAAGGATCAACACACTAGCTCGGTAAAGTGAAGACACAGGCCCAGTTCTAAGCCAAGTTGCATTTCTATTATTTTTTTTCACTTTTGAATATCATTTTCCGTCTTCATGGAACAAAGAATGGGCACTTCTGGCTGTAAATTTAAGTGTTTTTGGAAAATTGTTTAATGAAAAATAATATGAAATGAAATTTTTCAATTTAACGTCCAACGATTATGTCCTCTCCGCTAAGAGAGACGAATGATTACGGCAAGTGAAAGATGATGGAAAAATTGGTGGAATGAGAATGTGAGATGAAATGGGAGTGTCCCGAGAAGATCCACGGATGAGATGTTGTCCACCACAAACTTACCTGGCCCGGAGATCGAACCAGACCGACCTCAAATTAGTATCTATATAAACTTTCGTCCAATTCGGACTCGGATTACGTAGTTGTCTTATGTTGCATTCTATTTGGCATTACCCTGTATATCTTGTAAAATATGCAAAAGCGAATCGAATTACTATTCCCACGTTATTTACCGACCTCAAATTAGTATCTATATGAAATTTCGTCCAATTTGGACTCGGATTACATAGTTGTCTTATGTTGCATCCTGTTTTGAATCGCCCTGTATATCATGTAAAATATGCAAAAGCAAATCGAATGACTATTCCCACGTTATTTACCGATCTCAAGTTAGTATTTATACGAAATTTCGTCCAATTCGGACTCGGATTACATAGTTGTCTTATGTTGAATTCTGTTTTGCATCACCCTGTATATCTCGTAAAATATGCAAAAGCGAATCAAATGACTATTCCCACGTTATTCACCGACCTCAAATTAGTATATATATACGAAATTTCGTCCAATTCGGACGTGTGAGGTTGGGACGGTTTCCTTGTGAGTCACCGTGTCCCCCAAAAAATTCTTTAATTAAAATGAATGATAACTTATGCTGAAAGAGAAGCCAAATCTACTCAGTTCATTAAATAGTATCTAATATTAGTTTATGGTATACCGTAGTAAGATGAATGTTTTGTTTCAAGGCAGTATGCTACAAGGGAAAAAATTAAAAGAAAAAAAATATATTTTTTTAAAATACAAATCAAGCTTAGTTCCTATTAATACTTCGGAGTAAGCTGCAAAGAGCAGAATGCTAGCATATACTGGTATACCGATGAATATTTTTTTGCTACGGGAAATTCAAGTTTTGAAAGTGAAATAAGCTGAAAGTTTGACTTCCGCTGCTTTGCTCCGCACTTTCTTCACACCTAAAAGAAACTCAACCGAAAGATAAACTCACCCCGAAAGTCCCGCGACCTGATTGTTAAGAACAAGCTCTGCATACAGAACGAATATTAAGAAAGAAAGAGAGAGAGAGAGAGAGGGACAGAGAAAAAGCGAGTGAATCTAACGCCGGAACCAGACGCGATCACGCTATGAAAGTTTTAAAAAAAAGGCAAGAGCAAAATTTCAAGTCAAAGCACACTAACACACACATACACACACACACAACTCGTAAGAATCACGTGATTTTTTTGCAGTCAGCGTGGAGCCGCTGTAAGATAGAGATCTTTTTTTTTCTTTGTTTCTTGGTTGATCTATCTTAGTAGTCATGCAGACAAATTGAAGGGTTTTCGCCTTTTGAGGAAGAAGGTTTAGGTTATTAACCACTGGAAAAGGAGACACGAAACCATTTTTTGTGTCTAAGTTTGGAATTGTTCATGGTTATAAACTGGTATATGCACGCATGCGATAGTGTAATAATAACAATTTGATAATAATAATAATAATAATAATAATAATAATAATAATAATAATAATAATAATAATAATAATAATAATAATAATAATAAATATTTTTGGACAGTGGCGTAACTAAAAGCTTTGGGGCCACCCCGCAGAAAGCGTGGAGTGGGGCCCCTTCCCTACATCCCACTTCACGAGTTGGGGGCCCCTTGATGGCTCGGGCCTCCCCGCAGCGCGGGGTCTGCGGGGCCCTTATTTACGCCCCTGTTTCTGAGCTTTTAGCATCTATGGTTAAGTTAACCCGTTTCGTATAAGGAATAACGTCTCTAGATGATCACACTATTCGAGAAAAGAGAAGGAACGAAGCGGCTTTGCCTTTCGTGAATGAGCAAAACCTCACTCAGAATTGCTGTCCTGAAAAAAACTTTTATACTTTTTCGACTGAGTGTCCCCACCGGGAATTGAACCGAATTGAATTGAATCGCACCGAAGACGAGAGCGTTAGCGACTACGCTACGCGGAGGCAAAGTAATAACTCTACCTCTGTTTAAATTAATTACATCTTAAGATACAAGCATTCTCGTTCTGTATCATACTGTATATACCGTGAACCAAGTTATTTTTCAGTTCCACCTTTAAGTTTTAGAATACAAACTCTTAATGCGAAAACGAAATGAAATCTTTGAGTTTTACGTCCCACGGTTATGCCGGTTAGGCTAAAGGAGACGGTGATGATGAGAAATGAATGAGATGGTGGGATGAAGAAAGTGGGAGGAAACGAAAGAACCCCGAGGAAACTCACGCACACGGTGTTTGTCCACCACAAAGTTCACTTGGCACGAGCTGGAATCGAACCAGGACCCCATGCATCAGATGTGAACGCTCTACCAGTGAACCACCGCGGCCCCACAATCCAAAAACGAATTTTTACGAAATGTGATTCTATCGTTTTATGAGTATGAGAAAGTGATTTAGTAGTGTCTGGTCTAATGGAAGATTTACAATCCGTAATGCGCCATTGTTAGAAGTATGTGAGTCACCAGGCCGGTAGTCAGCCCAAAAATGTAGGGGATCCCAGTTGAAGTTAGGGGAGGCCCGACCAACCATATTATAGTTCATTTGCAAACCTACCGTGAAAATTTTTGGGTTGGCCAGCAAAAATTTAGTTGGGGGGCTGGCACCCCTAGACTCCCGTGGAAACGGGTCTGTGAGTCACCGTTACAAGAAAGAGAAAACGAAAGATACAATGTGCGAACCTGATGCAGAAGAACATAAGTTCATAAACTAATAAACAATCTGATGTGTGAGTTTTATCCAGATGGGTTATTTTTCTTTCTCGATATTTCTAGCATTTGGGTACTGGACAAAGATGGTCTTATGAAAAAAAGAAAAAGCGATGTAGTCCAACGTTATGTGACAAATACGGAATTATCAAATTGCAGTTACCCTGTCATAAATTGTAATTGAAAGGGCCTAAAGTAACTATGTACTTTTAAAAATAATCTAGTACTTTGTGTATGCATTGAGTTCATTGCGCTTTAGTAAGCGTAGTTACAATCAGATCGAGATGTTTGGACGTGGGTGCGATATAAGCTGTATTTGCGCAGATCTCCAGGTTAGACCGGGTTTATACACGCGGTTGTAACAGTGGTTGCGCAACTGCTATTTCCGTTGTGTCTTATTGAAACGTTTATTTACAAGAATTCGGTTCGCCAATCGCCCCCAATACTGTCAATCCCCACAGACGCGATTCCAGATGCTTTTGGTTGTCTGAAATGGACAAATCTAAATATTAGTGGCTTCAATACAGGACGTTATAAAATTTCAGTGATTAGGTCGATCGCACTGTATTTGACTGCCATGGCACTGTCTCTCCATCATTGCCACTAGCATCCGAAGATACAACCAAAAGTGAAAAGGGTACTAACGAATGCGCAGCGTCGCGGCTTGGCTTTTACGGATAAAACCGGCCTTATAGTTTTCATGAGAAACTGAGATATTAGGATCAAAAGCTTAAACACCATAAGCATTTTTTTTTAAATGAAATTAAGTGCACCTCGTCTGTTATTTCTAACAATTTCCTTGTTCATCTAATCATGCAAACCTAACCAAAGCTTGATGTTAATGTATAAGAGAATTGTTTAAGGCACGGTCCATAATTACATTACATTATACGGGAGACTCAGGGTAGAATCCTCAAATATAATACATTTGCATTTCGGGGTATATCAAAAGGGTGTTATTGTGGTTATTGTGTCTTATACAATACTATATGATCTTTAAGTTAGTGACGGCGAGACAGATCAAAAGCCCATACACTTCATTATTTTTATGTAATAAATTAAAACTACAATCGAATTAACACATTCGAGTAAAATGGACGAACAATGGGAGAGAGGCAATCCGGAATCTTGTATCTAGAATCTAAACATGAAGTAGCAGGAACATATTGTGTGGAAATAAACAGTGTCAGATATAGAACTTGAAACATAGTGGGAAAGATTATTATTATTATTATTATTATTATTATTATTATTATTATTATTATTATTATTATTATTATTATTATTATTATTATGCACTTGTAATATATCCATCTTTCATCAAATATTTTTGGCTATGCCTGTTTATGTCTTTCGGTAAAAACTAAAATAATAATAATAATAATAATATTTAATACTTCGTATCATGTTTGTCTATAACTTTTGCATTACTCAATATCCTTTCACATGCAGTAAATTTGAAAGTACCATTTTTTGTACACTAGTTTCAAGAAGCTCAAATACATATACATGTAGACTGTGTGTATGCATCTCCCTTTCAATCTCATATGATGGAAGAAAGTTTGTGTATTACGGAATAATATCGTCTATCTATGGGAAATAGATTTTGTGTATAGAGCGACAAAGCATTTGATCAAGATACTACAGCACACATTTCCAGGTATGCATGAAAAGACTAACCCCAAGAATTTTCTCTAAATTTTATAATAAATGTTTGTGAACACGGAATACGAAGAGTTTATTTTATAAATAGAATTTTCTGCACGTTAATAATATTATTATAAAACATAGGAGCATGTGTACACTGTCAGAAGCATGTGCATCACTGTTAGGTTTATGTGTGTCGCTTTTAGTAGTATTGGTCACCGGTAGGACTATGTATCAGTTAGAACTGTGTCACTGTTAGAACTGGCGTCACTGTTTAAGACTATATGCTTCACTGTTAGGACTGTGTCACAGTTAGGGCTGTGTGTCATTGTTAAGAATATTTCCTTCACTGTTAGGACTATGCGTCACTGTTAGGACTGTGCGTCATTGTTAGGATTATACTCAATTGTTAGGACTGTGTCACTCTTAGAACTATGCGCCACTGTTAGGGCTATGTGTCACTGTAAGAACTATGCGCCATTGTTAGGTCTACGTGTCACTGTTAGGTTTATGCGCCACTGTTAGGACTATCTGTCACTGTTGGGAATATACGTCCCTGTTAGGAATACATGTCACTGTTGGGACTATGCGCCACTGTTAAAGAAAATGTCAATGTTAGGATTATGCGCCATTGTTAGGACTATGCGCTGCGGTTATGACCCTGCGTTACTTTTAGGTTAGGACTATGTGTCACTGTTAGGACTATGCCTCACTTTTAGGGCTATGCGTCACTGTTAGGACTATGCATAACTTATAGGGCTACGCGTCACTGTTAGGACTACATGTCACTGTGAGAGCTAGGCGCCATTGTTCGGACTGTGTTACTGTTAGGTCTATGCGCCAATGTTAGGACTATGTGTCACTGTTAAGACTATACGTCATCTTAGGATTATATGTCACTGTTGGGACAATGCGCCACTGTTAAAGATAATATATCACTGTTAGGATTATGCACCATTGGTAGGACTATGCGTTGCGGTTATGACCATGTGTTCCTGTTAGGACTATGTTTCACTGTTAAGTATGCGTCACTTTGAGGGCTATGCGTCATTGTTAGGACTATGCGTCACTGTTAGAACCGTGTCATTGTTAGGACTATGCGCCATTGGTAGAACTATCTGCCACTGTTAGGCCTATACGCTACAGTTAGGACTATGTGCCACTATTAGGACTATACGTCACTGTTAGGAGTATATGTCACTGTTAGCACTATGCGCCACTGTTAAAGAGAATGTGTCACTGCGCCATTGTTAGGACTATGCACTACGGTTATGTCGATGTATTACTCTTAGGACTATGTGTCACTGTTAGGTATGCGTTACTTTTAGGGCTATGCGTCACTGTTAGGACGATGCGTCACTTTTAGGGCTATGCGTCACTGTTAGAGCTATGTGTCACTGTTAGAAGAAGACAAACAACAATATATAAAATGTGTTCCAGAAGAATAAAAATGGTCAAATTACTATTATTGGCGATGAACGACACAGCTTTTAGCACCATGGGAAAATATTCTACGTCACACTCTGAAAATTGCAAGATTCTACATGTGCTTCTAACGTCACGTGCTGGGTGTAAACAAACATCAGACGGCAACCACGAAGAAGACGCCATCAATCATCGTCAACGATAGATAAGTAACGAATATTAATGCTGTTAGCAACATTTCTGAATAAAAAGGAGTCAAACCACCACAGAAAACATCAATATCCACTGATTGATCGTCAACACTTCACCTCTTAGAGGCCCCGCCTCTGAGAGCTCCTTTAGCCTTATCAATCTCTAGGACGACTGATCTCTGAGAGCTATTTTATTCTTACCACTCTCTGGAACGTTTGGTATTTAAGAGCTCCTTTATTCTTATCACTCTCTAGGACGTCTGGTTTCTGAGAGTTCCGTTATTCTTACCAACCTCTAGAACGCCTGATCTCTGAGAACTTCTTTACCCTTACCAATCTCTAGGACACCTGACAGATCCTTTATTCTCACCACTCTCTAAGACGCCTGATCTCTGAGAGCGCCTTTACTCTTGCCATTATCTAGGATGTCTGGTTTCTAAAAGCTCTCTTATTTTGCCAATCTCTAGGACGTCCGATCTCTGAGAGCTCCTTTATTCTTACCACTCTCTAGGACGCCTGGTCTCTGAGAGCTCCTTTATTCTTACCACTCTCTAGGACGCCTGGTCTCTGAGTGCTCCTTTATTCTTACCACTCTCTAGGACGCCTGGTCTCTGGGAGCTCCTTTATTCTTACCACTCTCTAGGATGCCTGATCTCTGAGAGCTTCTTTATCCTTACCATTCTCTAGAACGCCTTATCTCTGAGAGCGCCTTTATTCTTACCATTATCTAGGACGTCTGGTTTCTAAAAGCTCTTTTATTTTGCCAATCTCTAGGACGCTCGATCTCTGAGAGCTCCTTTATCCTTACCAGTGTCTACGATGCCTGGCCTCTGAGAGTTCTTTAGGTAGGACGCCTAGTCTCTGTAAACAGCTCAGCACTCTCTATAACGCTTGGTCTCTGAGAGGTACCTACAAACACCTTGGCTACAAAAGCCTTGGTTCCTATTGCCCTAACACGCTTGATCATTGCCAGGGCTTGAAAAACCTAAAATCCAATGAATCAAAAACGTGAATTGAAGAACAAATAACTGATGTAACTGGTTTTTTATTTGTAAAACACTTGCCAATAAAAAAATTAAAAATGTATTGATATGTTTACTGTTTCGCAAAGTGATTTTTGTTTATTTGTATAAACACTGTGACTGCAAAATGGTTTGGCTAGTAGATCTTTTGGCTGGCGAGTGCTTGCAAGATTTTTCAATCCCAGATCATTGGGTTCCTAGAAACACACCAATTAATCACCAAACTATCTAAGAGGAACTTATGTTTTATTTTGTAATATTTATCACGACCGTATACCAGAAGAAAACTTTTACAATAAAAGAAAATTAAGAAAAGTCCAAAATTCCCGTGTACCATCCTTTAGCTCTTCCTAAAAGACAGACTTTTATAATATGCAAACTTCTTTCAAACACTAAAATACCTGTTAAGCTTGATATCCGTTTCAAATACTTGCATTGTTCTTTTATTATTCTACTTCTCAGTCTAGTGCAGTGGTTTTCAACGTAATTCCTATCACGACCTCCATTTTAACACATCCTCTCGCCAGTGACCCCCTTATAATTTCTGGTTTCTAATAAGCTTGTGAGAGATTTTAATACAGAGTGATTCTTTTAAAACTCACGGATTTCATTTGGGTCCAGAATTTCTAACTGAGGTCCAATTTTCATGCCGTTCGTGGCAAATGATCCAGTAAGGATGGGAAATTTATGAGACTATGTTTACTGGTTTAAGATGGATCACAGGTGTTCTCGGTGCTATACTAAATGCTGCTTGAATAGTGTGGAGTTGCCAGATAGTGTAGAGTGTTTACTAATGCCAGATAATAAAGGAAGTAATCATGGAATTCTGCTTGGATATTTACTAGAGAAATTAGTTTTCGACCCTTACCGCAATCTCGCTTCTCGAACTGCAACGCTAGAATCCAGGATTTTTTTTTATTGTGACTACTACAGTAAACGTACAAATTTGGCAACAACGCATTATGGCGTTCTGCGCAAGTTTCGACTCAAAATCTATTTCCTTAAATATAAATTAATATTTAAATAAAATATGAAACATAACACGAAAAACGGTGAAACAATATATCTATTTCGTGATAAGATTGTTACCTTATAGTACTTTACACATACAAATAAACATTTCATAAAATCGAACACTTCTAGTAAGATCTAACAGCAAGTGCCATCTTGTGTGCTCATAGTAAAACGTATCAAATATTTTATTCTATTTGTTACCTTTTTTGATATCAAGAGATACAACCAAATGAATTAGTGTCTTGTGCTGTAGCTGAAACATTACTCTATCTTAAAGTACAATATTTATAATATGTAACGTTTCATTGCGCAGTAGTTAAGGGAATAAGCTAAAACATGTACTGACTTCCGGGTAGTGATCCACCTTAAATTCATTCGAGGTAATATCGACCACGCCTCAAGAAAAACAGCAAATATTGGCCAGTGCACCTTGCAATTGGAATGGGGTGTTGGATTTTTGAAGCGAAATTGCAGAATACAAATCAAGTGTGGGTGAGAATACAAGTTAAGTGTTAGTGGTAACACCAATAAATCACATGTTGAAAAGCTATAACCGGTTTCTTACGACAAACGACGGACAGATTTCTTGGGCGACCTAAGGAGTCGATAAATGACATTTTCCCCAAGAGCTGCCTACAGGGTCCGATGCTTCCCTGTCTTACTCAGAAGCGATCCTGTTTCTTCCAATTTATTCACTAGCGACCATAGATATATTATGTTACTATCTGGGGCAGGACATAATTCAAATTTTCGCGAAGCAACAACAGACTCCGTTTACCATAAAATTTTAACGATAAACTCATGGTGCTCCAAAGAATACACTATTCTCACTGTGTTCTGATTAAACTCACACTTTAGCACAGAATTGTACAGCGCAATTCCCAATACAACGGCCCAGTTTCCTATTTCTTATTCTTATTGACCTTGGCGAGGTTTCCCTGTACGAAGAAAACTCAAATCTTCACACCGCACCACACTTGATTCCAATTGTACTGTAAGGTACACTGGCGAATATTTACTGTTTTTCTTGAGGCGTAGCCGATATTACTCCATATAAATTTAAACCAGCAAACATGGTCCTATAAATTTCCCATCTTTCCTTGATCATTTGCCACAAACCCCATGAAAATCGGACGGACTTCTGTTAGAAATTCTAGACCCAAATGAAATCCGTGAGTTTAAAAAAAATCACAATGTATTATCTATACATATCGCGGAGATCTCACGATATCCATCTATTTCTGTCATATAATCCATTTCTTATATATGGTGAATACAGTTACTTCCCTAAAAGCAAATGGATTAAAATCAAAATTTGGTCAGTTCTTTCATATTACAAATATCGAATCTGATCTGTCATACTGTTTCAAAATGGAGATCATTTGAAAATTTTAAAACTTCATAATTCCCTTAATGTTGGGTCATATGATAAAAAAAATAAAGTGATTTCTAATTTTGGTTAAAAAAAACTTTGACAGTTGTCAAAAAAAGTTATTGAGTATTTCAATTTTCAAGAGACCACCACTTTGAGTTACTTCATATTTTTATGAATTTGGTACATTGTTGTGTATGTGTTCAGTATCACCAAAAACTGTTTAAAGCAACGTTTTTTACATTTAAAATTTAGGAAACAAATAAAATCCCACACCAAAAATCTAGCTTCATTGTGGCCAGCTTGGTGAAAAAAGACTTCGCTCACACTCATACGTGCACAATTCCACAAAGAACAACAGAGGATACTGAACAATAGCAATCTCTTTTATGCCAACAGAATAATTTGTCCATTCTTGATCTACGTATCAACAAACGCAACACAGCTATTTGCAACAACACAGGTATTTCATTACTTTTCAATTTTAATTGTATTTCAATTCGCAGGTTTTGTGTTTTTTTTTTCTGTTATTTCAATATACGGTTCTCCTTAGTTTCATATCATACCTCTTTCATTTAAATTGATTTTTAAACAACTCTGCATCTGTTGAAAATGTTTAGTAGACCTATTTTTCGTTGTTTTTAATACTATGTATAAAAATAAAAATATGCCTTTCAGCGGGGTAAAAGTGGATCTGAAAAGGTGGGGGGAGTGTATGTAGTGGCATGACGCCACGCCGTTCCCCCTGCCTATCTTTGCCTATTGTAATTTTGTAGGAACTGGGGGAACGCCGTACATGGTTTTTCGAAGTGGAGGGACAACATTCTCCCGCGTTCCACGCACTTTTACCCCTGCCTATTAGGACAAAACTCAAGATAATATTTAAAAATATTTTCCGATATTAGATTCTAATTATATTTATCTCTTCCGCTTATCTTCGCAATCCCCATGAAACCGCTCGCGAGACCAGGTTGAGAAACCTAGGTTTAGTGTATTCCCTTTAAAAATACATGAATTTCATATTGAATCTCTAACACACCTCTAATAGACTATTACATAACAATCACGCTGTATTTTTGGCTAATTAAGATTACTTTCCATATATTTCTATTTCGCTTCACTTCATTGCTCATTTGGCTAATCTAATCACGAGGAACTTATGCATGCCTTAGTGCATGTTATGTTTCCTATCCCACCCAGATTTACGTATGTATTAGCGAAATATGACTTACAATGAATCACGCACAACAGCTATTAAATCTTTCTGCTCCCACGGATAAAAGTGGCAACCTTCAATTCGAGTAGGCACGCAACATTATTTGCTCGTGTATGAAGCTAATAAGGAACGAACTCAACTGACCTGCATGCTATGAGTACCTTGCTTCAATATTATATTCGTATATACATCAAAATTTTATATTATATACATATTGGCTTCGTCCATTTATATTTCTTCATATACATTTAGATGGGGGTCAGACGAGAACAATATGCTCTAAAAGTTGAAAACTTAGTATGAAAAATACAGGGTGGCCACAAAATCTCCTGAAAATAAGTAACATAAACCACTAAAACTACGTAAATAACTACACGGAAAGAACTGACTGACATGAACAACAATGCTTTTGAGAAGTTTCATTGAGATAGGAAACATAAAGTGTCCAAAAGATCAGTCTGTCGACCGTCATTCTCATGACAAAGGATAATACGTCACCAGGTTCTGTGGACATTTTGCAGAGTATTGCAGGTGTAACTTGAGTGAAAGCTTGTTTCACAACTTCTGTCAGTTCGACAGTTTTATCGTAACAGTTTTGTGCAACAAAGCCCCTTATGAACCCCCATAGCGCATTATCAGAGGAGGTGAGGTCTGGGCTTCGTGGTGGCCAGGCAATTGGTGCCAGAAGATCCGGAATACTGTAAGTGGAAGTATCAACCATCGTTAACACAATTTGAAACAATGGCAAACCTTACATTAGCATTTATAAAAGGGTAACCAGAAAACTTACATTAGCATTTATCAAGGAGTAACGGGAAAACTTACTTCTGGCCCGGAGTCAAATTATGTGGGACCCGTCGACATAACTTGTACTGCTTCCGAAGTTGATGGAGGTGCTGCCGAATGGTTTCTCCACTAGCACTGAATTGTAGTCCCAGTTCCTCACATGTCTGGCCACTTTTCGCCTCAATTGCTGCGTGAGGATCTTCATTTTGTACATGTGTTGGTCTTCCTGCACGTGGTGCGTCTTCGAGTGTTTCGCCACCGTCCTTTAACTTGCTAAAAAAAACAGCAGCACTGTCCAAGTAGTCACGATACCTTCACCAAAGGCCTGTCAGATCTTCCGTCCCGTTGCAGCGGCGTTTGACCCCATTTTGAACCCTACACAGTATACACGTCCTTATGATACTCTGTGGAGATCCCATGTTTACTCTGTCCTTACGCAAGTTCACGGTGTAGTTGAACTGCCACAACCAGAGAGTATGTGGATATAACCACAGTAACAAGTGACCTTCGCCTTATGTCCATCCAGATTTAACTCATGGTGTGAGGGCCAATTGAACACAGACCTCCACAAGAAGCGACAGAACTTTCTTGGTTACCTTTATACAAAAGAAAATTCCCTGTTAACTGAAGAATTAAGAAATGCGAAATATATATTTTTAATAGTAATGTTATGTTAACCCGCGGTCAATAGTTTTTCAAGGAGTTAAGATTAACAAAATTGCTTGATGTATTTACCATGTTTATATATATTCTATGTTGTGTGTGTTTGTGTGTGTGTGTGTGTGGGTGTATGTGTCCGTTCGGAAAACAAAAATATCAATCACTATTATGCACACTAATTAAATTTGTAACATGCATTGTTCAACAATTAGTAACATAAAATTATCCTTCACTACTATCATTAGAATTTGTTCGATTTTTACATTATTTCCAAGACGTAGCAACCTTAATAAGAGACTTATGCTATGTACGTTCCTGGTAGTACAGTAGAGCGTCGATTATCCGAAGTAATTGGGGGACATGGGTGTTCGGAAAACTGGTTTGTTTGGATAATCGAACTGTACTGTACTGTACTTCTACAGCCAGTGCCAAACCGACAGAAGTGTGCTGATTGTTGAAACACAGCGACTGGCGACTTGGCCGGTCAGCAGCGCCTTCTGAAGACCCCATTAGAAGCAATGTTCCGCCAGCGGTGGCACAATGCGGCGAGTACTGTGGGAAACTTGGTTTGGGAATGAGGGGGATGATGGACGGTAGGGTGGGAGAGTAACATGTGCGAGCGAGTACACAGTTCGGTTACGCGGTTGTTCGGTTGACCGACGTTCGGATAATCGACGCTCTACTGTATGTGAAACGAATGGAATTTCAAGTAAAAAGTTAAAATCTCACCAACGAAAATAAAAACTAGTTGATTAAGTGCTCCGAGAAAATACAAAATTTAATGCATCCGCATTGACGTCTTTCTAATGCTCTTTTTGCCGATTGCATTGGGGATCTTATGGTACAACTTGTACCATACGGGGTGTTTCATGGTACATTGCGTTATAACTCTCCTATTTGAGCTTTTTTGTCCGGTTTTTTTTTTTGTTTGTTTGTTTTGTTTTTCAAGTCCAGAGGCATTGTAGAAGACATTACGGATTGTTTCACATCTTCCTGTGTCGAGACAGAGGAGGTGATGACGTCATAAGTCTAAAATTTATATTTTCGTGTAATACTTTTTTTGGGGGGGGTTATGTAAAGTATTTTTGGCGGGCTTATGTTTGCATGTAGAAGATTGAAATGTTGCACAAACATGCAGTCCACCGAGTAGTATTTACCAGATTTTTTTTCAGATTTCTGCGTTAAAACAGGGGGGTACAGAGGGGCTAAACGTTGAAAAGGGAAATTTTTGCCAAAAAGTCCCTTTTACGGGATTTTCTCGCCTTAGATACATAATGGGGACAAGTGAATGGTACCGCCTGAAAGGCAGTTCTATTCTGAAGAGAATTATGGGCGAAACATGACCCTAGGGTAATTAGAGATGTCTCAGGGAATGTTTAAAAATTTCCCTCTGTATACGGGAATATGGGACATTGTCGGTATATATATATATATATTTTTTTTGGCGGGCTTACTTTTGCACCTGGAAAATTGGAATTGTGCATAAACATTCAGCCCACCGAGTAGTATTTACCAGATTTTTTCAGATCTCTGCGTTAAACAGGGGGGGTCCAGGGGGGCTAAAAGTTGAAAAAAGGATATTTAGACCCAAAAATCCCGTTTTTCCTCATTTTCCTGCCTTAGGTACATGATGGAGACACGTGAGACATACCGCCTGAAAGGCAGTTCTATTCTGAAGAGAATTATGGGCGAAACGTGACACTAGGGTAATTAGGGATGTCTCAGGAAATTTTTTACCTGAGATCATGGTGTTTTACGGTAATTTGGGGCATGGTGGGAATTCCTGATAAAATTTCTCCCGCCCTTGGTATTCAAGATAGAAACTTGAAATTTGGCACACACATTCAGTATACCAAGTACTATTTATCAGATTTTTTTAGATGGCTACATTTACACAGGGTCGCTCCAGGGAAGCCCAAACTGCGAGAAAAAATTTCCCTCCGAAATTTTCCCTTTGACATCATTTTCCCCGCTCCTGGTATATGGTATGAGCATGCAAGTGGTATCATTTGAAAGCCAGCTCCATTCTGAAGAGAATGAGGTATGAACGATGATCCTAGGTTAAATAGTCACGATGCAGTAGCTGCTTGTCTGAAAGTCTAAAAAATAGCCCCAAAACCCCGGATCTCTTAAGGGTTAAGCACATACAAGTTTAAAACTTCCAGAAAAGTAAAATTTTTAGCAGATCGGAAAGAAGATGGGAAGATCGTGTAAAGAAAGATATCAAGAACACGAATAACGATCAGTGCTTTTTCTTCTCGCAGTTTACAACGGCAAGCAATGCCAGCACCTTTTTCCAAGGGCGCCGATTACAGGGGAACCGGGGGGCCCGGCCTCCCAAAGCTCATGTGGGCCCCCACATTCTGTTTATGGATATACAATATTTGACATAATTTGAATGCATAACTTGTCTTAAAATCCTCATATTATGCCTTCTGTATCTGAATGCCCCCTCCCCCCAAATTTACAGAGAAATCGGCGCCCTTGCCTTTCTCTGAAGCGTTTTTGTTTTTAAAAAAGCGCGATATCTGTTGCCAATTTTTGTTTTTGTACTCGTGAAATATTTTTGTCGTTTTTAATTTACATATATTTGAAAGCTAGTACAATACTTTATATGCATTTAAAAGCAGGGCCGTGCCTTGGAAAATCAGCCCCCAGGGCGAGAGTGTACGACGGCGCCCCATACATATATTCCAAGCAATTTTTCCTATTTTTTCCTTTTTTCTCCCGAATTTTTCGCCCCCTTTACTTCGGCTCCCGGGGCCGTCGCCCCGCTTGCCCCCCTACGGCACGGCCCTTTTTGAAAGGTCATATACAATCAAACAATTACACTATCTGATAACTTATTCAACTAATTTAGATTTTGGCGCCTCAGCAGCCAATCAGAATACGTTGAATAACACAAGAGTGCTGGGTATTGGCGCCTGGTTTTCAAAACAAATGGATTGGGAATGATAATTCTAATTAGATTGAATTGCACAGGATTGTTGCTGCGACATTGAACTTAATATATTCCTAAGCTACTGTAGTTAAAGTTAGGAAATTCGTCCATATCACTATTTCGAAACGTATGTGTTTCCGGAGCGTTGAGAGATCGTATCTATTTTCTCTCCCTGTGCATATGTATATACAACACAGAAAGAGAGAGACAGAGAGAGAAGGGGTTCGTTGTAACGGATGTAGAGTCTGGTCACATCTCGTCAGTCGTCCTCTACAATAAATAAATTATTTGACAGAGGCTCGAGTTTGCAATTACAACATTCGTTAGTTGAAATCAGATGATGGGTTTCACACAGCTTTAGAAAAAAAAAAAAAAAAAAAAAAGAGAAAATGTTGAAACTTAATTACATATCTCATATTCCACACACAAACGTACTACATACATACGTGCATACACATACATATATGTACACTAAATTCACGCCCTCATGTGTGTATGGATGTTGCGTTTCAAATTATGTATGGGAGGACCATAATGAGATATTGCCTAAGGCAGTACAATCCCATGTTATATGGTACTACAGCACCAGCAATATACGGGTAGAGGACAAATAAAGGCTGAATTATGTGGGATCTCACTTTACTATTGGTATTATGCGTGTATGTAAATGATGCACGTTACTGTATATATGTGTGTACGTGTGTGGGTATATATGATGTAACTTTGCTTATAAAACGTATTTGTCATGCAGAGATTTTCCTCTCCAAATTATTCTGGAGCATTTTTTACTATAATATACCTTTGATGCTTTCGTGCTTTATTTCGGCGTAGGAATCTCACCTAAGGAAACGGCAAAATTATTCTTACAAATTATTTTTATAATCTATGCAAGATAAATTTAATCATTTGCAAGATATATTTAATCTAAAGGAAAAAATAAAGAAACAAACTCGGTCTGATTAAGATTCAGGGAATAGGCCACTAAATTCCCGGTCATTTTGCCGATAAATAAAGCGAAAATAATTGCAATTCACCGGTCAGCTATCACTGTAACATTAATATATTTCAGTAGTGCAATAACATCCAGTAATGAGCAACGTATTTGTGTACTAAAGTACTAAGTTCCTAGCACATAAGAACAACAGATGGCAGCACTACTACTTATGTAATTCCTATGCTTACAAAACTACTTTCGTGACCGATTACATAAGACAGTACGTTATTCGTTACTTGGTATAAATACCAAATATACTGCGTAAAGCTTTGCTCATAGTAAACAATAAAAAAAATCAAAATTTTTATTGCCAATTACTAGTTATTCATGATATACTCGGAATGTGATGTCTTTGGTGTTGAAGTAACATACAAGTAATACGCTCAAGTGGTAATCATTTTATGTTGTTTTAATACTTAATTTTTGCTGTGTACAATTGAAATCTCTATATATACAAAAGAATTAGTCTTGAGTGACTGCCGCCTGACCAAAACCCAGGCCAAAACCGCTTATCCTAAAAACTTGAGTTTTAGAACAGAGCACAGCATTTGTGACGTAAGGTACCACTAAAGAAGGATTTTTGGAAATTCACTGCCAAAGGAAAGAAATAAGGATGGCAATTATTATATTAAAATATCCATATATGGGTCATTCCATGTCAAATCATCTAATTTTAAAACCCTTGTGAACCTGGCCCCCCCACCTCTCGGTACAAACGATTTCAGCATATCAATGAAAAGTACTTCGTTTGTACCGGTTTGTACCGCAAATATTTTTGTTTGTACTGTACTGCAGTATGAGAAATTAAGAAAACAAAGCGGGGGGGCCAAGTTCACGCAGCCCCCCCACATTGTCCTAGGATCGATTTAATTGGCTCATTTGAAAGATTTTCGTTTGTACCGGATTGTACCGTAGTTTGTTTCGTTTGTACCGTTCCCGATTATGAAAAATTAACGAAACAAAATGGGGGCCCAGATCAGAAAGGCCCCCAAATCACGACTTTATACACTGGGTACACATGATTCTTGTATGTCATATGAAAGTACGTGGTTAGTACCGGATTGTACCACAAAGAGTTTTACTTTAGCCATAATAGATTATGAAAAATTAAGAAAACAAAATTGGGGGGGCTGTGTGAACCTGGCCCCCCCACCACGTCGTACAAACGATTTAGTTGGCTCATTTGAAAGATTTTCGTTTGTACCGGATTGTACCGTAGTTTGTTTCGTTTGTACCGTTCTGGATTATAAAAAATTAACGAAACAAAATGGGGGCCCAGATCAGAAAGGCCCCCAAATCACGACTTTATACACTGGGTACACATGATTTTTGTATGCGATATGAAAGTACATGGTTAGTACCGGATTGTACCACAAAGAGTTTTACTTTAGCCATAATAGATTATGAAAAATTAAGAAAACAAAATTGGGGGGGCTGTGTGAACCTGGCCCCCCCACCACGTCGTACAAACGATTTAGTTGGCTCATTTGAAAGATTTTCGTTTGTACCGGATTGTACCGTAGTTTGTTTCGTTTGTACCCTTCTGGATTATGAAAAATTAACGAAACAAAATGGGGGCCCAGATCAGAAAGGCCCCCAAATCACGACTTTATACACTGGGTACACATGATTTTTGTATGCGATATGAAAGTACATGGTTAGTACCGGATTGTACCACAAAGAGTTTTACTTTAGCCATAATAGATTATGAAAAATTAAGAAAACAAAATTGGGGGGGCTGTGTGAACCTGGCCCCCCCCACCACGTCATACAAACGATTTAGTTGGCTCATTTGAAAGATTTTCGTTTGTACCGGATTGTACCGTAGTTTGTTTCGTTTGTACCGTTCTGGATTATGAAAAATTAACGAAACAAAATGGGGGCCCAGATCAAACAGGCCCCCAAATCACGACTTAATACACCGAGTACACATGATTTTTGTATATCACATAAAAGTACTTGGTTAGTACCGGATTGTACCACAAAGAGTTTTATTTTAGCTATAATAGATTATGAAAAATTAAGAAAACAAAATTGGGGGACTGTGTGAACCTGGCCCCCCCACCACGTCGTACAAACGATTTAGTTGGCTCATTTGAAAGATTTTCGTTTGTACCGGTTTGTACCGTAGTTTGTTTCGTTTGTACCGTTCTGGATTATGAAAAATTAACGAAACAAAATGGGGGCCCAGATCAAGCAGGCCCCCAAATCACGACTTAATACACCGAGTACACATGATTTTTGTATGTCATATGAAAGTACTTTGTTAGTACCGGATTGTACCACAATGAGTTTTAGTTTAACCATAACAGATTATGAAAAAATTAGAAAACAAAATTGGGGGGGCTGTGTGAACCTGGCCCCCCCACCACGTCGTACAAACGATTTAGTTGGCTCATTTGAAAGATTTTCGTTTGTACCGGATTGTACCGTAGTTTGTTTCGTTTGTACCGTTCCCGATTATGAAAAATTAACGAAACAAAATGGGGGCCCAGATCAGAAAGGCCCCCAAATCACGACTTTATACACTGGGTACACATGATTTTTGTATGTCATATGAAAGTACGTGGTTAGTACCGGATTGTACCACAAAGAGTTTTACTTTAGCCATAATAGATTATGAAAAATTAAGAAAACAAAATTGGGGGGGCTGTGTGAACCTGGCCCCCCCACCACGTCGTACAAACGATTTAGTTGGCTCATTTGAAAGATTTTCGTTTGTACCGGATTGTACCGTAGTTTGTTTCGTTTGTACCGTTCTGGATTATGAAAAATTAACGAAACAAAATGGGGGCCCAGATCAGAAAGGCCCCCAAATCACGACTTTATACACTGGGTACACATGATTTTTGTATGCGATATGAAAGTACATGGTTAGTACCGGATTGTACCACAAAGAGTTTTACTTTAGCCATAATAGATTATGAAAAATTAAGAAAACAAAATTGGGGGGGCTGTGTGAACCTGGCCCCCCCACCACGTCGTACAAACGATTTAGTTGGCTCATTTGAAAGATTTTCGTTTGTACCGGATTGTACCGTAGTTTGTTTCGTTTGTACCGTTCTGGATTATGAAAAATTAACGAAACAAAATGGGGGCCCAGATCAGAAAGGCCCCCAAATCACGACTTTATACACTGGGTACACATGATTTTTGTATGCGATATGAAAGTACATGGTTAGTACCGGATTGTACCACAAAGAATTTTACTTTAGCCATAATAGATTATGAAAAATTAAGAAAACAAAATTGGGGGGGCTGTGTGAACCTGGCCCCCCCACCACGTCATACAAACGATTTAGTTGGCTCATTTGAAAGATTTTCGTTTGTACCAGATTGTACCGTAGTTTGTTTCGTTTGTACCGTTCTGGATTATGAAAAATTAACGAAACAAAATGGGGGCCCAGATCAAACAGGCCCCCAAATCACGACTTAATACACCGAGTACACATGATTTTTGTATATCACATAAAAGTACTTGGTTAGTACCGGATTGTACCACAAAGAGTTTTATTTTAGCTATAATAGATTATGAAAAATTAAGAAAACAAAATTGGGGGACTGTGTGAACCTGGCCCCCCCACCACGTCGTACAAACGATTTAGTTGGCTCATTTGAAAGATTTTCGTTTGTACCGGTTTGTACCGTAGTTTGTTTCGTTTGTACCGTTCTGGATTATGAAAAATTAACGAAACAAAATGGGGGCCCAGATCAAGCAGGCCCCCAAATCACGACTTAATACACCGAGTACACATGATTTTTGTATGTCATATGAAAGTACGTGGTTAGTACCGGATTGTACCACAAAGAGTTTTACTTTAGCCATAATAGATTATGAAAAATTAAGAAAACAAAATTGGGGGGGCTGTGTGAACCTGGCCCCCCCACCACGTCGTACAAACGATTTAGTTGGCTCATTTGAAAGATTTTCGTTTGTACCGGATTGTACCGTAGTTTGTTTCGTTTGTACCGTTCTGGATTATGAAAAATTAACGAAACAAAATGGGGGCCCAGATCAAACAGGCCCCCAAACCACGACTTAATACACAGGGTACGCATTACTTTTTATGCCACATAAAAGTACTTGGTTAGTAAAGGATTGTACCACAAAGAGTTTTATTTTAGCCTTAATAGATTTGAAAAATTAAGAAAACAAAATTGGGAGGCTGTGTGAACCTGGCCCCCCACCACGTTGTACAAACGATTTAGTTGGCTCATTTGAAAGATTTTCGTTTGTACCGGATTGTACCGTAGTTTGTTTCGTTTTTACCGCCGTAGATTATGTTAAATTAACGGAACAAACTTGGGTTCCAATTCAAGCAAACATTCTAATCAAGTTTTGAAACACAGGATACATATGACTTTCGAGAAACTTCAATTTGTCATGGCAGGTCAACCTGGCCCGCACATGTTTGTTTTCTTTCAATTCGAATCAAAGCGTCACCAAAAATTTATACCAGTATGTATCAATTTATAGCATCAAAGTTAGAATTTGTACCGCCATCAATTTCGAGAAATTTGAATTTTTGATGGCAGGTCAAACTGATCCAGAAAACATATATATTTTTTTTCAATTCGAATGAAGACGGTACCAAAAATTTTTACCCAATATATGCCAATTTGTACCAGCAAAATAAGAATTTGAACTCTTACCAGGTTGTAGACGTTTGAATTTTTGTTGGTGGGTCAAGCTGGAACGCACTTTATTTTCTTTCTAATTCGAACCAAAATTTTGTACCCAATAAATACCAATTTTTACCACCAAAATTAAGATTTCTAGCCCCACAAATTCCGAGAATTATGAATTTTGAATGGCGCGTCAGGCTGGGCTGGAGAACTTATTTTCCTTTTCAATTCGAAGCAAAAAAACTACCAAAACTTGTATCCAATATGCACCAATCTGTACCACAAAAAGTAGAAATTGTACCCTGAATATTTTTTGAGAAAACTGAACTTTTGTTGGGAAGTCAATCTAGTCAATCTGGACAGCACAAGTCATTTTTCGTCTCAATTCCAACTAAACCGGTACCAAAATTTGTACCCAATATATATAAATTTGTAGCACCAAAATTAGAATCTGTACTACCACCAATTTCGACAAACATGCATTTTATTGGCGGATTAAACTGACCCGCAGAACTTTTTTTTCCTTCGAACTTGAATCGAAACGGCACCAAAAATTTGTAACCAATATGTACTAATTTGTATTACGAAAATTACAATTTGATCCCCCATGAATTTCGAGAAATATTAATTTTTGATGGCGAGTCAAACAGGCCCACACAACATATTTTTCTGTTCAATTCGAATGAAAACAATATCAAAAATTTGTAAGAATTTTTACTCCCACCAATTTCTACAAATTTAAATTTTTGATGTGTCACGCGGCCCGCACAGCTTTGTTTTTCTTTCCAATTCCAATCAAAGCGTTACCAAAAATTTGTACGCAATTTGTACCACAAAATTTAGATTTGTACTCCCACTAATTTTGAGAATTGTGAATTTTTGATGGCGGATCGAAGTTACCCTCATGATTTATTTTTCTTTACAATTCGAATCAAAACGGGGCCAAAAATTTGTAGCAGATCTGTTCCAATTCGTATCGCTAAAATTAGAATTAGAACCCGCAACAATATCTAGAAATTTTAATTTTTGATGGAGGGTCATGCTGGCTTGGGCAACTTATTTTTCTTTCAAATTCGAATCAACACGGTATCAAAAAAATTGTAGCCAATATTTACGAATTTCCAGTATCAAAATTAGAATATATATCCCCACCAATTTCGAGAAATACGAATTTAAATATGCGGGTTTAACTGATCCGCACAACTTATTTGATTTTAAAATTCGAATCAAAATTGTACCAAACACCTGTACCCTATATGTACCGATTTGTACCGCCAAACTTAAAATCTGTACCCTCACTAATTTCGAAAAAAAAAGAAATTTTCACATATAACAGATGAAGCAGATCCGAAGAACTCTTTTCCCTTCCAATTCGAATCAAAATGGCAACAAATGTTGGTACCCAATATGTACCAATTTTTACGACGAAAATTAGAGTTATACTCCAACTAATTTCGAGAAATTTGAATTTTTGTGGTGGTAAAAGTTCTCCTCTACTGTTTTTTTCATTCTAGTTCTAATCAAAACGGTACCAAAAATTTGTACCCTATATGTAGAAATTTGTATCAACAAAATTAGAATTTCTACCCCCACTAATTTCGAGAAATTAGAATTTTTGATGGCGGGCCAGGTTGATGACAAGCTGGCCCGGACAACACATTTTCATTAAAATTAGAATCAAAACGGTACCAAATATTTGTACCCAATATGTACCAATTTGTACCACCAAAATTAGAATTTGTACCTCCACCAATATCAAGAAATTTGAATTTATGTTGGCGGTTCAAGCTGGCCTGCACAACTTGTTTATCTTTCTAATTCGAATCAGTACAGTATCAAAATTTTGTTCTCAATATGTACCAATTTGTACCACCAAAATTAAATTTGTATCCCCAGTTATTTCGAGAAATTTTAATTTTTGGTGGCAACGTCAAGCTGGCCCCCACAACTTATTCTCTTTCCAATTCGGATCGAAATGGTATCGAAAATATGTACCTCATATGTACCAATTTGTACCACAAAAATTAGAATTTGTGCAACTATCAATTTTGAGAAATTTGAATTCTCAATACTCGATCCAACTTGACGTCGAAACCTGGCTCGCCCAACACATTTCTTTTATTAATTCGAATCAAAATGTTACCAAAAATTTGTGTCAAATAGATATCAGTTTGCGCCATCTATAAACACCGAAGACAAAATTATTTTAATATTTTTCTACGGTGTACCAAATGTTAGAAAGAATAAAGGAAAGCATTATCACAAAACAACTTGTTGGGTAGGCGGCAGATTAAATGGATAGCATTGGCATTTGTACAACTTGGTTGGGCGAGGGAGGGTCAAACATCTACATATGTTGATGACTCCAAAATATTTATGAGCGAGTGATTTTTTCCCCAACCATTTGTGAAAATGGACAATATTAATTTTTATTATAGAACTCATTCAGAGGATCAGTTCTGTGAAGTCATCTCTATCCACTCATATCTCCGTTTCGAAAACAGAGTCTAAATTCTAATTTTGCTTATACAATTTTTTACAAATTCAGTTACCATCAATAATACACTCCAGAGTTAAAATGTTTAATGGAAATAGTAACAAATTCATTTGCGAAGTAGTGATGTCGAATTTTAAAAAAATGTGTTTCTCTGGTTTACCTTGAGATCAAATAGATAAACATATTTGAGTAAGCATTTCAGATTTATTGAATTGGTGCAGGTACAATGTAATATTTTTTTTGTTACAAATTGTCTAAAAAATTTGGACAATTTTCATATGAATTCTGAATAAGCCTTTGGCCTGAAAAAGTTAACTTGGTGATAAATTTTCCGTTCGTTGAATAACAATTTCTTTATTCATACATGATTTTGCTCATGCAAATCATAAGCAAATTTTCCGTTCTGCTTTTATGAATTGCGGGGAAATTTGGTTGCACGTTCTCGTTCGAATCGAATACTATTTTGATTGAATACAAAAAAAAAAGGGATTGCCATGCCCAGGAGGACTGCAATGAAAATTTAAATTTCTAGAAATTGGTAAGGTTGGAAATTCTAATCTTGAGAGTACAAACTGGTACTTACTTGGCACAAACTTTTGGTAACATTTTAATCCGAATTCGTAAACCAAATGTGTTGCGCGAGCCAAGTTTCGACGTTAAGTTGGCTCCAGCATTGAAAATTCAAATTTCTCCAAATCGGTAAGGGTACAAATTCTAATTTTAATGGTAGAGATTGATACATATCGAGTACACATTATTGGTACCGTTTTCATTCGAATTGCAAAGAAAAATAAGTTACGCGGGCCAGTTTCACCCGCCACCAAAATTATAATTTCTCGAAATTAGTGGGGGTACAAATTCTAATTGCGGCGGTACAAATTGGTACATATTTTGTTCAAATTTTTGGTGAGGTTTTGAGTCGAATTTGAAACAAAAATAAGTTGGCCGACCAGTTTGACCTGCAATTAAATTCATATTTCTTGAAATTGGTTGCTGTACAAATTCTAGTTTTGGTGATACAAGTTGTTATATATTGGCTACAAGTTTTTGGTACAGTTTTGATTCGAATTTGGAAGAAAAAAGTTTTGTGCTCGCCAGATTGACCTCCTAACAAAAATTCAAATTTCTCGAAATTGGTGAAGGTACAAATTCTTATTATGGTAGTTCAAATTGGTACATAATGGGAAAAAAATTTTGTAAGGTTTTAGATTCAAATTGGAAAGAAAGTGTTTGTGAGTCAATTTGAACCGCCATCAAAAATTGAAGTTCCTCGAAATTGGTGGGGTTAGAAATTCTAATTTTTGTTGAAAAAGTTGTACATATCGGGTACAAATTTTTGAACAATTTTGATTCAAATTGGAAAGAAAAATAAGTTGTGTGGGCAAGTTTGACCTGCCAACAAAATTCTGTCTGACGTGACCTGCCACGCTCCACGAAATTTCTTGGGATATAAATTCTAATTTTGGTGTTACAAATTGGTACACATTGGGTACAGAGTTCTGATGCCGTTTTGATTTGAATTGGGAAGAAAAAGTGTGCAAGCTTACTTGACTCGCCATTAAAAATTCAATTCTTGCGAAATTGGTGATGGTGCAAATCATAGTTTTGGAGGTACAAATTGGTACATATTGTTTACAAAGTTTTAGTACCGTTTTCATTCGAATTGAAATAAAATGTGTTGTGTAGACCAGTTGACGTCATATTGATCCTCCATTACATCCCAATTTTGTCGAAATAAGTAGTGTGTACAAATTCTAATTTTCGTGGTACAAGTGGGCGCATAGTGGGTACAATTTTCTGGTACCGTTGTGATTCGAATTTGAAAGGAAAATAAGTTGTGCAATCCAGTTTGACCCGCCATCAAAACTAAAATTTCTCGAAATTGGTGGAAGTATAAGTTCTAATTTGGTGGTACAAATTGGTAAGTATGGGTACCAATTTATGGTGCCATTTTGATTCGAATTGGAAAGAAAAAGAGTTGTGCGGCTTTGCTCCACCCGTTACCGGTATCAAAAATCAAATCTTTTTTGAAATTGATGAGGTACAAACTTGTACAAACTTTAATTTTGTTGTTACAAATTTGTACATATCGGGTAAAAATATTTGATACCGTTTGGATGTGAATTTTAATGAAACATAAGTTGTGCGGGCCAGTTTAACCCACAAACCTAAATCTAGATCAAACTAAAATCATTGTCTTACATTCCGCTACTAACCAAGTACTTTCATATGACATACAAAACTCATGTGTACCCGCTGTATTAAGTCGTGATTTGAGGGCCTGCTTGATCTGAGCCCCCATTTTGTATCGTTAATTTTTCATAATTCAGGACGGTACAAACGAAACAAACTACGGTACAATCCGGTACAAACGAAAATCTTTCAAATAGGCCAACTAAATCGTTTGTACGACGAGGTGGGGGGGCCTGGTTCACACAGCCCTCCCAATTTTGTTTTCTTAATTTTTCATAATCTATTACAGCTAAAATAAAACTCTTTGTGGTACAATCCGGTACTAACCACGTACTTTCATATCGCATACAAAAATCATGTGTACCCAGTGTATAAAGTCGTGATTTGGGGGCCTTTCTGATCTGGGCCCCCATTTTGTTTCGTTAATTTTTCATAATCCAGAACGGTACAAACGAAACAAACTACGGTACAATCCGGTACAAACGAAAATCTTTCAAATGAGCCAACTAAATCGTTTGTACGACGTGGTGGGGGGGCCAGGTTCACACAGCCCCCCCAATTTTGTTTTCTTAATTTTTCATAATCTATTATAGCTAAAATAAAACTCTTTGTGGTACAATCCGGTACTAACCACGTACTTTCATATCGCATACAAAAATCATGTGTACCCAGTGTATAAAGTCGTGATTTGGGGGCCTGTTTGATCTGGGCCCCCATTTTGTTTCGTTAATTTTTCATAATCCAGAACGGTACAAACGAAACAAACTACGGTACAATCCGGTACAAACAAAAATCTTTCAAATGAGCCAACTAAATCGTTTGTACTACGTGGTGGGGGGGCCAGGTTCACACAGCCCCCCCAATTTTGTTTTCTTAATTTTTCATAATCTATTATAGCTAACATAATACTCTTTGTGGTACAATCCGGTACTAACCACGTACTTTCATATGACATACAAAAATCATGTGTACCCAGTGTATAAAGTCGTGATTTGGGGGCCTTTTTGATCTGGGCCCCCATTTTGTTTCGTTAATTTTTCATAATCCAGAACGGTACAAACGAAACAAACTACGGTACAATCCAGTACAAACGAAAATCTTTCAAACGAGCCAACTGAATCGTTTGTACGACATGGTGGGGGGGCCAGGTTCACACAGCCCCCCCAATTTTGTTTCCTTAATTTTTCATAATCTGTTATGGTTAAGCTAAAACTCATTGTGGTACAATCCGGTACTAACAAAGTACTTTCATATGACATACAAAAAGCATGTGTTCCCGGTGTATTAGGTCGTGATTTTGGGGCCTGCTTGATCTGGGCCCCCATTTTGTTTCGTTAATTTTTCATAATCCAGAACGGTACAAACGAAACAAACTACGGTACAATCCGGTACAAACGAAAATCTTTCAAATGAGCCAACTAAATTGTTTGTACGACGTGGTGGGGGGGCCAGGTTCACACAGCCCCCCCAATTTTGTTTTCTTAATTTTTCATAATCTATTATAGCTAAAATAAAACTCTTTGTGGTACAATCCGGTACTAACCACGTACTTTCATATCGCATACAAAAATTATGTGTACCCAGTGTATAAAGTCGTGATTTGGGGGCCTTTTTGATCTGGGCCCCCATTTTGTTTCGTTAATTTTTCATAATCGGGAACGGTACAAACGAAACAAACTACGGTACAATCCGGTACAAACGAAAATCTTTCAAATGAGCCAATTAAATCGTTCCTAGGACAATGTGGGGGGGCTGCGTGAACTTGGCCCCCCCACTTTGTTTTCTTAATTTCTCATACTGCAGTACAGTACAAACAAAAATATTTGCGGTACAAACCGGTACAAACGAAGTACTTTTTATTGATATGCGGAAATCGTTTGTACCGAGAGGTGGGGGGGCCAGGTTCACAAGGGTAATTTTAAAACATGACCGTGCTTCAACGTCTCAGATTCTCTTCAAATATTTTTCATATATTAATACCAATGAAATTATGCTAAATTATTTTTTCCGATTTTTTGGACGAGCACCCTTTTTATATTTTAACCATATTATGTATGGGCTAAGATGATTCTATTTAAAAAGTTTCAAAAGTTTCATAGTTGTAACTTACGAGCAATGACACAATTTGTAACAAAACTTAAGACTGTTTATTTCTGTACATAAAATTATTAAATACAAAACTTCAAAAAACACCCTCTTTATTTTTTAACCATACCATGTACGTGTTAAGATGAATGTACAAAAAAGTTTCAAAAGTTTCATAGTTGTAACTTTTGAGCAACGGCACAATTTGTAAAAAACCTTAAAATTTGCTTTGTATGCCCCTTAATGTTTGACAGTGTAATCTTTTGCAAAGTTACTTAAAATCTACTGAAAGAGCAAAAATTAAGCTTTCATTTGACACCTGGATGAGCCCACTCCATGATGCTGAGTGCCGGAAAGTGAAATTGAAGCAAAATTCACATTTTTCAAAAATTTCTCCCCGGCTCATTTCTCATCCAAAAAAAAAAAAAAAAAAAAAGGAAAAATTAATTTAGCATAATTTCATTGGTATTTATGTATGAAGAAATTTTGAAAAGAATCTGAGACATTGAAGCACAGTGCTCTAGGTGATTTGACATGGAATGACCCATATATTCGAATTTCTGAAGGGTAGAATCATTAAATTAGGTACATAGATTTCCCATTTAAAATAAATGGAGACGTGTTTCACCGTTTTTTGATACCTTCCCTGGAATGGAAGAAAAAGGCGTGGAGAAAAGAGATGCTGTTTCAATTGTTGTAATAGAATACACATACATTATCTTAAAATCATTTATAGTTGACATGAAATTTGGTATTTATGCTTTTAATATAATTAAAGACGTGTTTCACTGTTTTTTGTTTCCTTTATAAGGGAACAAAAAAGCGCGGGGAGAGAAAAGGATGGGGTGTTGCAATTATAATAATCAGATGATCATATCTCGAAATTCTAAAAATCATAGACATGTTAGGAATATTAAAGGTAGTACATAAACTCTTTATTAAAAGTAAATGGGCATACGCCACAGTGGTTTCGGGAATTCCACTTTTAACAAGAGACTGGTAGTATGTGGGGGGATAATTTCTAATTTTTCTTAATATATAGAAATGACTTCTAGATCATCAGTCTCATCATCAGGAGAAAACGTGTGAAATATTTGAAACGAATTTTTTTGAATACAGTTAGCATTTGGGCCAACATGTCTTTTGCTATCATTTCGTTTTCATTGAAATGCGAATTCAGAAAGGGAATGGGTTTAAACTTTTCTCAAAGAATAGTGTCATAAATATATTCTGGCCGTGACAAGAACGGACAAAAAGAGACTGAAATAATAGAAGGAATGTCGTAGGCCGAGCAAACGCGGTGTTCTCAACGCAAAGTTCTCAGTTAAAATAATAAATTTAATTATCGGGTGTAATAATTAGAATATTAATTAAACAAGGAATTACTTTTTTCCCCTAGGAATTTCGCTTTATTTGAAATATTATGCTATATCTTTTAGTAAAATCATGCTTTATTTTACATATTATTCTTTGTGTTTTTTAAATAATGCTTAATTTTACATACTATGCTTTTATGCATTGTTTTCACAGCTATTATTTATTATTGTTTTAAAATTCGTTTTATTTGGACTCTTAGAAAAACCAAAATCATGTTTAGGATAGCAACCATACATCTAAAGTAGTGTTATCCTTTCTGGGGGTGTCCTACTAATTAGTAAGTGTGCAACAAAAAATAAAGTCAATCTAAAAGCTTGATTTAAAAAAATTAAAGAAATCGAAAGTGTAATATCTATATTGGTCTTCTCTTGAGCGGGGAGTGGAGTCCCTTTCACACTTCGACGAAATAGATAAAACACCATTGTTCGCTGGAGTCGACATTTGTGCTACAATACTTCACGCGAAGTTCCAAAGAAGGATTAGCAGAGACTTACACACGCCATCAATGAGGTCTCACGGAGGCAAGAAATTCCATTTAACAGCTTAATACATTTTCTTTCTTTTCCCCAAACTAACGCAAGGAATTTTCTTTTTTCTTCTTCTGCACGTCGAGTTTCTTCTGGTAATGCTCACTATTTATTTCCTCTGCTTGGTAATCTCCTCTCTTGAGCGTCTTACGTCTTCTTTTTACTAATCCTGTTTTATAAATATTATTCAAAGATTTACATATTTCTACATTTTAGGGAGCAGGTTGTTTGATTGGTAGAATGCTCCCTGTTGTTCCTCATCCAAATACCGTGTTTTACAAGTGATCTGAAAGGGCTTCGTAAAATTTAGACATGGGCACGAGTCTCGAGCTTCGAGTCGAGTCGAGTTTCGAGTCGAATCGAGTCAAAAGTAATTTTCTAGAGAAAAGTTCCTAGCCAAGTTACTGTTTTTGAGGTGGAGTTTCGAATCGAGTCGAGTTTGATAAATGGCTCGCTCGTTCAGCTCGTTTTAACTCATTTTGAAATCTTGGTCTGATTAGACTCGAAAGCGAATGCCATGAGAAATATAAGCAGTAATGTGGAATACTTCTAGTGTTGTTCACGACAGTGGTTGCATCTCGTCTCATACTTTTAATGCATCTCGTGGGGTGTCTCGTCTCGATTACGAGATGAGAATAGATTCTTATACCGAGACAACGTCAAATGTCATGAGTCTTAGACCTGTACGATAGAATTTTTGAGCCCAAGCAGATGCCTAACCCGAGTAGTGATGTCAATCGGTTCGACTCTGTTCAACTGAGCGAGGAGATCGAGTCTCTCGCTTGGGACGAATCATCAACTCGGTTCAATTTAGCCGATGGCTCGAGCCGGCTCAGTTGGGATGAGCGACCGACTCGGCTAATGTGAGTCATCGGCTCGAGCCAGCTACGTTGAAATGAGTCCATTGGCTTGGTTCGACTCAGATCAACTGAGCCGGTGGCTTGAATCGGCGCTTTTGGAGTGAGCAATAAGCTCGATTCGATTTTGTTTGGGTGAGCCATCGGTTCGAACTGACTCGGTTAGGTGGTGAGTGGTGGCTAGGCTCACTTCTCGGTTCGGCTCGATAGTGAATGAGCTGTGAGCCGAGCAACTTGAGCCCTTGATAACCCTAAACCCAGGTCGAGCAGTTTGAACATGTTTGGCCGGCGTCCTATAACTTCTAACAATTTTTGGCTGAGCCCGAATACTTACTCCTCCAGAACCAAAATCCAAAACCTCGTGGATGTCCTTGCACCCTGAGGACGACCGTGATCGACAGTCAACTAGATTTTAGTATTCAAATACAAACCGCCTATCTTTCATGGCGTTTTTATAATAATAATAATAATAATAATAATAATAATAATAATAATAATAATAATAATAATAATAATAATAATAATAATAATAATAATAATAATAATAATAAAGTTGTAGTAGTAGTATCATTGATGATTATATTGTCTATGTAGGATACTTGAAGAGAGTATTTGGAAATTTTTGGAGGAAATTTTTCGAGCCGAGTTCTCGACTTGAGCTCAAAGATGTCTGTTTCGAGTCGAGTCGAATTTGAAAGAAAACCCGCTCAAACTCGCTCGTGCTTATCTCTAGTAAAATTACATCGAAAACTGCCAAGCTTGTACCGTTTACAACGAAACTGTGACAATGAATTTGACAGTATTTTGTTGTAACTTTACGACAGTGTTTTGTTATAAATTTTATAGTACTTCGTTTAACTATCAGCACCTGGAACGCACAAAATAATGATTCGCCACTTCTTGTCTAATGCTTAGATATAACACGCTTTCTGCACCATAACACACCGATATCTATCTTGATAGAAGCACTTGACAACGTTCTGTTTACATTACTTCAGTTGCATTAACAAGCGAATCACTGAGATAGGGAGTGTGTGGTAAAGCGAGCGAGCACTGGCTAAATTAAAAAATGAAAACAAGCGAATATAACGTATAACAGGTTGTGATATGCGGTTGATGTCAAATATCTATTAACGATGTTATTGAAGTGCTGGTACATGAAATACAAACAGCCACATACTCTTTTCTAGCACTTTCGAAAATTATTTTGTGTGCCTACAATGAATCAATAAACGAAGTCATGTGTGATAATATTGTGTGCTTTTGTGTGTATGGTGTGTGTGTGTGTGTTGTTAATAGCTTTGCAGACTGGCTGGGTATATTTGCTACCTGTGCAGTTTAATCGAAAGCTATTCAGCAAATTAACAAAACGAAAATGTTTTTAAAAAGTTGATTTTATCAGAAAACTAGAGGAAATATCATGAGGAGATATAAGCTACCTGAATTGAATATTGTACGAGGGTCATTCAGAAAAAAACGAAACACACACACACACACTACAAATGATATATGCAAAAGAATTATTTATGGTACAGACACTTATGGCAGCGTTACACCAACTTTGGACTTCCAAACTATGCTATGCAAAAGCATTGGAAGGCCTTAGAGAACGGGTCCATATGTCTGTCTATCGATAGGTATCAGAGGGAAAATGATACGAGGAACCATAAAACGGATTTCTGGAACCGATTCAGCGTACGAAGAATCAGTTCCGTCTCCTGCATTAATCCTTTAATCAAACCGAATGTGTTTAAAAAATTATCAATTTTCTGTTTCAACATGAAATTACATACAAGCATTTTAAACACCAAACAAAACTTTTTTTTTATCACCGAACAAAACAATACATTTTTGCCTCTCAATTGTGTCTTACAAATTACAAAAAACAAAAAGAAAATACGATAATCAACTTAATGGTAAAATGATGTTTCTCGTGGATTCTAACCCACGACTCCCACGGTTCTTTGAGTTATGATACAAAATATTCACCTGGGAACCAAACCACTACTGAAGGTTGAATTCAATACAGTTGGCAGGTGCAAAAGTCGTTATGAAAAATCAACTCTCACAGTATCGGCAGATGGGGTTGTTATTGATGGATTGCGCCTTGGTTGTATGCAACCCAACTTTATCTGAAGTCAGTTTGGTTGTATACCACACAGGCACTTTCAATATTCAAACAAAACTTTTTTATTATTATTATTATTGCTCAGACGCGCCTCTTCAGTTTCGGCACCTGAAGATTTGAACCGAAACGGGCTATCATCATTGCAATATCATCCTTCAACCTTTATTTCATCATTCATATTTATTTCAAGAACGGGCACAAGGACAATGACGAAAACAAGGTTGGATTTACGAAAACACAAAGTTCAACAAGAAAACAAAGAAACAAAACCAAACAAACAATAAAATTAAAAAAAGAAAACAAGATCCTATCTATAATTATTATCTAATAATGATTTAGTCTTCCTTTATATAATCTAGCTAATCTACTTTAATCCTGACTCGAGTTGAGCTTGACACCAGTCCTATCATTTTCATCATTCATTGCTTCTGATCTGTACTTAGCCTTTCATGTACTGTTCCCTCTTCTTCTTTTGTTCCCTTTTGTTCTAGTTTTTGCCTGTATGATTTTGTTTGGTTTTCACCCGTATATGTAATTTGATTCTCTTCCGTGTGGAAATTTACCACATTCTCCAACTAAATCACTAATCACACAGATCACTTATCGCTATTAAGCACTAATCCACACTGATTTTTGTAGCTTGAACACTATCACACTTCTGAGTGTGACACTAGGTATATTTCACTACATTTCCCTGTCATACATTCTTCTCTAATCCCTTGTTTATCTCATGTTTGATGATTTGTTCCTAATTTATGTTCCTCGGTTGTTTGTACGTCTTCGATCCCTCGAACAACGGCTGGGGCTCAGAACCCCCTGGGAGTACTTAGTGTTGGCCCTGGTCAGTTGTGTCCCATCGCCGACGCACCGGAACCGGAAGTGGCGTCTATGCAACTGAATCACGGAGGGTCACGATGTTATCTTTCGTATTAATTTGTATCGTTATTTAGTTCCATGAGATCTTATATATTTGTTTATTGAAGAAACACGACGTCCCACCACCGAAACTCAAAATTCACTTCGGCCCGACACATCCGGAGTTCCATTCCGGTCTGTGCCGGGGATGTGTCGAGCCCACATTTACTCACGCGTTTCTTTCCGGGGCACGCGGAATACCAGCGTTCCTGGAGATGTCCTCCGGTTCGAAAAGAACGATACAAACACACAGTCACACACTCCGTTTCTTCCTCTTTCATATCTGTTGATTCCTTATTGGTTCCTGTTTGCTAAATTCCGTTCCTCAAATTGTTTTTTACTCCATTCGGAAAAATTAGTAGTTATTTTATTTAGCACTTTAAAGTCTCTTTCATCGGAGATAACATCTTCCATTCTTCTTGTTCTTATGATATTCCTATAGTTTATTCGATCCTCAAGTAGAGGGCACCACAATATGTAATGTTCCGGTGTGCCAAATTCGCCGCAATCACAATTTCTGTCTTCTTTTAGCCGAAATCGTTGAAGGTATTGGCCATAGGGGTCATGTCCCGTGAGAAAGTGGACAAGGCCAGCAGATGGATCAAAATGGTCCCATTTAAGTCTTTCCCTTATGTTTGGGATTGAGTTATATGTTCTTCTTGCATTTTCTGAATTATCCCAATCTCTTTGCCACTTGTCTAATATTTCTTTTTCTATATATTGTATGTTATCCGCTTCTGTGGCAATTAAGTCCTTTACTCTATTCTTATCCCCTTTTTTGAGGCAGTATGTTGCCGCCCGTTCGATTACTAATACAGATGCATCGGTTTTAACCTCATCAGTACAGCTAGCCCATTGTGGGGAGTAGTACCAAATGCCCCGCTTAATCTGATCATTATATTTCTTTGAGGTCTTTCTACTTTCTGTTTTAATGTATTATTTTCTAACAATCTGAGGACCCAAACGCTAGCAGCATAGTTCATAATTGCCCCTAGAAAACAAACTACTCTAACAAAACTATAATAACTTAGACAGACAGAACCAAACTATTTCGCTTATAAGAATTGCTTCGCCTTGTTGTAGTCAGTTTAAGATAGAGATCTACCCGGCCCGTGGCTTTATAATGTGAGACCCGACCCGAGCATTTAGCATTTAGCATTTAGACCCGAGCCCGATCCGAGCTCATGTGATAATCAAATGAGCCCAAATTAAGCCCAAACTAGAAAAACTTAATAATTAACGTAAAATTATATTTTTATTTACAACAATTAAAGGTTTAATTTTGCACTTGTGCTTTAAAAGTTCCTCAGAAAGAACGGTCCAAAGCTAGGCCCGAAAAATATGGTTGTATATTTGAAAATTTACGGTCCGAGTCCGGTCTGAGCCCGCGCAGACCTCTAGCTTGAGATATTATTACATATGGTAACACTCGAAATGATCGAGTGATTTTCTATAAAAGAATATGCTGACTGTTTTTTTCTTAAACGAGTTTCGTGTACCAACAAAAACACTTTTATACACTTATATTTCCACAGGGGGTTATTATAGATGAATTTCTCTTTGGTAGTATGCAAACCAACTGTACCTAAAGTCCTGTTGATTGCATACCATTTAGTATTGTAACCAAACTATTTCACTTGGTATACACGTAACACTATTACTTGTTTAAATATATGTTAATTTTAATTAAAAATGGGAAAAATGGATTATTAATTTTAATAAGAATTGTATGAATTTTCGACAGTGCTCGTAATGAGACATAAATCATATTAGTTCGAATATTTATTCTTAATAAGAATTCGAAATATTTTGGACAGTTATTTTCAATGGGAAGTATGCCTATCATGTTATGATGTTATAAAGTTGTCATAGCTCATTTCTCAGCTGAAAATATTTGGTCCAACTCTATTTTATATCACTTTCTTAATGCTGTCCTTTCGAAATTTTAATAACAACAATAATGATAATAATTATAATTTTCTTTTATAGTTATTTGAAATATGTAAATTGTTCCAAATTTTACTTCAAATGCTAATATATTTGCTTTTAACAATTCAGTTCTTTTATTTTCCTGAATGGGACACGGTAGCTTACATCGCAGAGCATGCATCGCTATTGGATGCGTCCTTACTTCAATCCTAAGTCGCCTGAATTTTCGATGGACAATATCATATCTCTGCGTTTCCGACATTTCTCCCGTTTCCTACCACATTCTCATTCCACCAGCTTCTTCCCTAATCATTCTCTTTAAGTAATTTAGTAATTATCTGTGTCCGTCTAATCTACATATCATAACTAAATGTGAGCTGTAAAACTAAACGTTTTATTTTCCTAAAAAATAACTGACTTAGTTTATTAAAGTTGTATTTTTTTTAAGTTTATTGTCCTTTTATAGAACCAAGACTACATGTGACTTCAACCTACAACATAAAGCAACATCATAACACATAATCTCCAACTAGGAGTCGAACACGGGTTTTCTGCATAGAAAGATCTGGCTTCTGTTATCGCTAACCATTTATCCAGCAGATAGCTTGGTAGTTTATTAAAGTATTAAAACCTTATTATGTAAACCTTTATTTTATATGTTGAAGATCATTATTATAAGATTTCGTTTAGTGATATTTAATATGCAATATTTTTTTCCTCTTATGGTAGCGTCTAGTTTAATTAGTCCTCAAATGTAAATTCCATGTTCGTTGAGAGTTCTTATTACAGATAACCCATCAAGTTTACATGACTGCATCTTGCTTTTGTATCTATCTCGAACCCTCCTTTGTCTCCCCGCAACCTCTTTCCCCTAACGCTCCATAGCTTTTATGTAGTTACGATCTTCCTTCATATATGTATATGTGAAAGGTCATGCGAAAATTAATGAGTAACATTTTCGGGGTTGGTGTGATTACCGTATCGTTCCGAACATGTGTCGTCTGCTAGTGGTGTTACCCCTACTCCCCGCTCCGCGTCTTTATCTCTGTTCCTCTGGGATGCTGAGGCACACAGGATCAATACATGGAGAAAGCGCGGACGGACTATGCCGAGGAAGGGATGTCGGGGATTCAAACGGGACGCGGGTGGACGGAGAATGCATTGCAGAAAGCGGCGGACATATCTTTCAGTTAAATCTCGGATAACATATTCACACACATATGCGTCTGTCTCTCTCCCTCTTTTCCTCTTACTTCTCTATGAAATACACATATATATCTGTATACAAGCACACACACACACACACACACGTAGAAGTAATATAGTCAAGCCTAACACAAATAGAATTGTCACAAAACATAATTTAGAAGCATTCATGCAAGAAATCGTCCGATCACTTCAAAGTTCGTACACGAAATTGTTTACTGTGTATTTCAATATGGCATTGTATATATATATATATATATATATATATATATATATATATATATATATATATATATATATATATATATATATATATATAAAACTTCTGTATATTATTCTCAAGCATGAATGGTACCCTGATACCGTTCATAGTAACTAATGATATATCTGCATATAGTGTATTGTGTTGTATTGTGTTTCCCAGTTATTTACATGAAAATACACACAATTTCATTCATAACTTGAACCAAAGTTCATTCCGTTCCGAACTAGATGTTTTTTTCTAGTTCATTAATTGGTGTTTGTAATCTAGTAATGCTTTATCTTTGTATTTAATTAGTCTACTGTTGAATGAAATGAGCAGGTACTATACTCCCTATAGCAAGAAGCAAGGTCCGCTCTTGGTTGGGAAAGGATTGAAGTATAAAATACTCGCTTATGCATTGTGTTAGGAGAATACATGTGTATCGGCCGAATATGTGTAGTATGTAACATCTTAACACAATTACAGTGGATCAGTATAGAATCATTTACAGTTTAAAAAGCTAGCACATTGATTCAACACATATCATACTGTGTTGAACATTTACAAACATTCAACGAACACGTTATCATATACACCAAATGACATATATTATTTAACTGTCAAATATATAACTATGGAAATTCATAATCTATTATATCGAACTGGGATTTTTGACATGAAAACAAACATTATTTAGCAACACGATTGCGCAGAATGTATGGTTTAAACTCTTGTTGCTGTCATTACAATTAAACAATACTCTTAGGCAGTAAGTAATGTATATAAACTTTCCAATCCAATACATTGGACGTAGATCGCTTTCCCGGTGGTCTGCTCTCTGGTGTCACGTGTCTTTCGGGCACGGAGTCCAAGGTTTGATTCCCGATATGAGAATTTTTAACGTAATTCGGTGGTTCGGATTCCACCGTATCATTTCACCTCTGTGTTGAAATGGGACGCAAATCTTTAGTAAACTCTGGTAAAGTCAATAGAAAGAATCAACTGAAACTTAAATGAAGGAATGAATCTATATTAGTAGTTGAAGCGGTCAGTATTATATACCCTCTTTATAACGCAGGTAACCCTCACAAAATCAATCTCCATCTTTTACCAATTGGGATAGGTTTTGTACTTTTCGAGTCAATCTAACATTTACTATTGGAATGATTAACATTTACCACGTTTCGTCAAATCACAGTGTCCTCTTAGGCTCGATATTTGCCATCTTCCTCAAAAAACAACACCTATAACAATGGTTTCCTCCCTCTTTTACAAAGTATTCCTTCCTAAAAAAATTCTTATATCAAAACCCTATCCTTTAAGTACTTTGGGCAGAGTTGTCCTTCTATCCGTGAATAAACTATCTTTCGGTAACGAATCAGGGAGAGAATTTAAAGTTTGACACTTGTTTTGCTGGTACTATCTATAAATGTGAAATTGAATTGAATCCTTCCTGAAGTTATCTACGGTTAATTTTGGACTTTGCTCGTAACTTTTGTCTTTTTTACCAAATTTTGTAAGTGATACCAGAAAAGTATCGTTAATGCCTTCGAATTTTTCTACAATGACGCGAACAACAGTTCATTCATCGACTTTCAAATGATTCGAATCACGTTTGAACTCCTCTTCTATGGGAAAGGGAAAAAAAGGAGGTTCTTTATTTCTTATCTCGCCTCGAAATAGCACCATGTGTTAAATGTCATTTTCCATAACTGACTTCTGTATGTTAAACCACTTGTCCTATTCGTTGTTGTTCCAGCATTTTCAGTCGTCATATTTATTATTTGTAAACACAGCACACCAACTATTGACAATCAACAATTATCGGTAATTCGCGAAAAATACATAAAATAGCATATACCGAAACAACTATTAAAAAGACACTACTATGTTATAACAGAAATAATTAGCTATTGGCAGAAGATTCAGCCCTCAACTACCGGCAACAGCACTGTCAGTGACCTTGGTTGCCTAGAAACAGCGTGAAAGAGTACTGCAGTGATTGGCGAACCACCCTTCCCTTCGTTTCGTTTACAACACGTGGCGCTACCTATCAGAGGCCAACTTTCGTTAACTGCACTATAACAATATGCAGCCTAACAAAATATATTCTTCACATAATGATCCTAAGAATATAGAAGTATCCTTCCACGATATCATGGAAACAGCTCGTGGTAGTGCTGAGGGTCACGGAAAAAGAGAAGGGGTAAGCCGCTAGCGTATTCTAGTATGTCAAATCGTATACTTGGCACGATCAAACAGTCCCCAGCAGGGACTAAACCAACGGCATGTCATTGATGTGACCTATGTTCCTTTGACACATAAGAGGGATGTTACAAACAAGTCCCTTTATTTTAAATGTGCTCTTCCTCTTCCTTGCCGAACAAAGAACGATGTTGCAATTTGTACGTCCATCAGCCGCTCTCTCCAGTACACTATGTAATCTAGCCAGCAAGACAGCATCAGTTTTCCATCTCTTCTTCATATTTCATAATTAATTTTCTTGCTTTGTTATTTTCATTTTTGTCATTTATTTTTATTAGTTGATACCTACACGGAGAAAAAACAAAAGGTATGTGACGTACTGAAAAACGTAGGTTACATGTGTAAATTCTGTAATTTTTTGGATTTAACGTACATCAAACGTATAACTGAAAAAGTATATTTTATACGTACTTTCAGTACAAGTGTTCCAAATAAATGTACTTTTCGTAAGAACGAAATAACTGTATATATACGGTCAGGATCTCACATACATATAGATGTATGTAACATATAGCTGACGTATGTAATATACGGAAGCCTGTTAGATGTCAGACATCCTGCAGTGGCATGATGTAACATCTATGGGCAGTACGTATGTAGCATATGAATGACGTATGCTTCGTACTGATTTCTGTAGTTAATATAAGGATTTCGTATATTTGTACAATATACCGTTGTCCGGATAATAGATTTTTTTTTCAGTGTAGGCCTGCCTCATATGGTTGGTAAGATACTTTAGGATACAAGGCAAGTAATTCCTACCAGTAATTATGCTGCACATAATATTTTAAATGATCTGATAAGAGACTCTCAGCCGAACACCAACAATTATGGAGCTTCGAAGTTAAAGATAACCAAAATTTCAGAAGATACATATGAATATCATGACATGACAGATGAAATGTTTGAGAGTGCGTGCTAATCATACTTTACTAGCTGTGTAACTTCTTAGCTTAGATGGCGTAAAGTGTGAGGACAAATGGAAAGCAATGAATGAATTAAGGAATTCATACTTTTAACTTTGTGGCACTTTCATTCATTCCAGAAGTTGTATTTTAGGTTTTAAATAATATGGTTGCTAGGTGAAAAGAAAACGTAGACCTATATACGATTCACGTGGATTTTTCCATCCAATTCGTTTTCTTACTATTTTGTTTTTAAATAAACATTTGAATAGTTTATTTTTAAACTTTCAAATTATGCTATGTGTAAGTGTCGAAAATTTTATAAAATACCGTTCTGTTTGTCTACAAATATCAGAGCGATAACGGAAAAAAATGTTGTCAAGCGGTTTTGCGAAATCAATTCAGCCTCCCAATAATTGAGGGTAAAGTCTTGTGGAGAGTTAACGCTAGATAATAGTTGGAGGAACTTAAGAGTCCCCATCAGGGCGAAATTAAAATACTGCTAATTTTACAGTAATAATGTGATATCTTTAAATAGATAAAAGATAATCTAAAATTGGAACTAGAGCTCGCTAGACAATATTATTTTACATGAGATACCGTTATCACGACTCACTTATCTGCTTTTGATTTCCAGCCATTTACAAAATCAGCATTTATTTTCGCGTTTCTAAATGGCTGCAAACGGAAAGCTAGTAGGTGACTCGTAATAACGGTACATCATGCAAAATAATATTGTCTATGGCGTTCTTGTTCCACATTTCGATTATCTTTAATCTGTTTGAAGATATCACATAATTACTGTAAAATTAACGGTATTTTAATTTCCCAGTGATTAGGCCTCTTAAGGATCAAATTGGTGAAAGTAAGAGTAAGATAGGTCAGGCTAAAATAATATGCAATCTATGCTACTTAGCACGGAAGAAATTGTTCGCTTCGTTTTGTGGTATCGTAACAAGTTATTTTTTTTAAAAAAAAAATTAATTACAACTTCATTTTACCTTCATATTGAGAATTATAAACTACAAAATAGTATCTTCTTAGACCTGTACTTCGGAAATTATTATACTTCCAGGAAAATGCCAATCTTTTTCTTACAATTTTATTGATGGTGAGATGTGTCTTACTGTAAAGTTCAGCTGAGCAGTAAATTCCAAATCTAGTTTTCCCCCTTTTCTTTCCTTCGGTATTCCAATGCCACGAGTTATTCTGCACACGTTCGAATCCATTGATAAATAATTCATGTCAGGTGTGAGCAGGAAGTCTGCAAATGCGTCTGAATTTCTTGCAGAGGTACAGACTTTATCCTGCAAAGAAGCAACCCCTTGTCCACAGTCATCCGTTATGTAGCAGTTTGGCTCGGAGAAATAATGTTTTTTCTTCGTTTTCTTTAATATTTAATATAAGAACAACCCGAATATTGCATTTTTGTTTTATAAGCTGCACATTTTTTTCCCCAAGCAGCATTGAAAAATATGGTACGCGGCTTATATACGCTATTATATCTCTCTATTATCATGTATAATTATCTGAATGCAATGTGATGAATGAACTGTAATTAGATTTGCTCTAATTGTGGCAACAATTTATACGAGATCACGTAAACTTTAACTTGAAAATGATTACCAAAAATATGCACATATGGCTGTCAAAATAATGGCAACATCCGAAGAAGATGCTACTTAACCTTATCAATAAGATGTTGAACCACCGTCACCATATATATAAAAAAATATCTAATTCGTCATGGAATTAAGGCATATAAATTACGACCAACACTCAATTTAGTCAGCGAGAAAGCGGGAGCATGGTAGCTCAGTGGTAGAGCGCTTATCTCTGGTGTATTGGGCCCCTGGTTCGATTCCCGGCCAAATAAGTTTGTGATGGACATCATCATGTCCGTGGGTTTTTTCTTGGATACTCCCGTTTACTCCCACTTTATCATTCCACTAATTATGCTATCACCATTCACTTGCCTTAATCATCCGTCTCTCTTTAGCCTAACAGGCATAATCGTGGGACGTTAAACTGAAAGATTTCATTTCATTTTCAGTCATTGAGAATGGAGGAGGATATCTGCTTCGGAGTTTGAAGTACAGAACTGACCATAGGTGTTCATTAATATTGAGGTTTGGGGGACTGTCAGACCAGAGAACGATGGTTGAGTTCATCCCGATATTATTGAAACTAAGCCTCAAATGCTTCGCCAATGTGAATTAGCGCCTACTTGTCCACCTGAAAAAAAAAAAAAAACCTGAATATTGGGGTGTACATAATCAGCTAAAATATTTACATAATAATTGATAATAATGCATCATAATGATATGAAATCTTGGAATGCCAGGATATTGCAGCTTACAGCATTACAGAGCCGTCGCCATCTTTTACGGTAGGGAGAAGAAAATCGGAGCAAAAGCTAATTTAAGCGTCCGCAAAACATAAATGCGGATCATTGTTGGAGACAAGATGAAGAGAACCACATTATATGTTTCTAATTCTCAACTGTAGTCCACTTTGCATGTTCTCAGCATCATTTTCTACAAGATAAAGTGTTTCTGGCTGTAATCAGTAGTTTGGAAAGTACAATCAGGGGGTTGTGTTTACATATGAGGAGCCCAAAGTAAGCTAAAAACAGAAGATTTACAGAAGAAATTGATCATAAGGGTAATTGATTTCATGTGTAATTTGATAAGCCAATGGAATGAAAATACACTATATGGAAGTGGGACATGAGAAAGGTTGTAGGGACTATTGGTAGTTACTTAACCTAACCAAAAGACAACCTAAAATTGGCGTAATTTTAACACTTTTTTTCTAAAAAAAAAAAAGGCTTGCCCTAAAAATAAACATATGCCTATTCAGATTATGCAGTTCATGTCTGACTGTGATTGTCAGAATAGACTGTTTCAGGTGCTGATTAAGTTTCGTGGTCACATTTGGAGCATTCACCCTACTTTCCTTGGCGACAATACTCTTGAACGCTCAACGACCCCTATTACTAACGTGTTTTTCTTTCGTGCACCGTTAATTTTCGTCGATGTTGGTCTGTCATGAATTCTGTACGCAATTATCCTCTTGGACACTGTCCCTTGTGGCACACCAAACACAGTGACCACCTTAGATGCATTAGAGCCAACTAAATGCGCACCAACGATTTTGCCCTAAAGGGGTTTCCTATTTTGCACTGTATGGCCGTTTCAACTTATGTCTCTGTTCTGCTTCTCCTAACGATTTACAGACGATCACCTAAAACATTATTAGAAACTGTGAGGAGCTGCACACGCTCTGAATCATCAGTGTTACCACTTCACATTTTTTAGGTGTTGAAAACTACAGATGTATCCATTATTTTGATAACCATGTATATATATAATACTGCTTTTTGTTCTTTCACAATTGCTTTTTAGTATAACAAAGGTATAGGAATAAATATTTAATTTAGTTTTTTTTCTCCTGAATCGAATTATTTTTAATTTTATTGGATCCGCCATTTTCTTTGTTTTCCCAAATATATCAAATTAGAAATCAGCGATCTAAAAGAATACTTATGTATTAAGATTTAGAAAAAAAATATATTTTCCACTTTTTGTCATGTTTCTGGTCCTCTGTTACAGTGTCAATAGAAACAGCGACGACATTATCACTCTATCTTGACTTTGTCTAAAGCTGATTGGTTGTTACTTTTGTACAGCTACTAGAACACAAACACGAATTATCAATGGAGAGAATGAACAAGTATGGCTATATATTCATTATTTTCTGTGATTACGACAACCAATTGAAACATTGCAGACATTATGCTCTCAAGGTAATTCTTGTATGTGAAAAGTAACTTCCATGTATGCAGTATGTGACGATATATATATATCGTAATGCAAACGGATTGCTTACTTAGGTATGAACTGAAAGAAACAAGTTGACCTTTCTGAACATAAGGTTAAAATAACTCTAACAGTAAGTAACGTGTGACAAGGAAGTACTTTCTATATCTGACATAAACTTTCATCATTTTGCAGTTCCATAAACCCTCTTTCACAAAAAAATATACTACGCAAAAAAGAAGGAAAAAAGAAATCTGAAGGAGATTTAGAAAAAAAATGTTGAGGCAAAAGAAAACTCATTGGAGACACGTAAAACGAAACATACAAGTCATGAAATACGACCAAATATCACGTGGTTCCAAACCCAAGGTCTCGGCTGTTTCCTTCTTTCTTTCTTCTATATGAGATCCGATAGAAGGAGTTCACGTTATAGATACTGCCAAAGAAAGTCGTTTCCGTTATTTTTTCTTTACCTTTTTTTTTATTTATTCGTATGTCCTGGCATTGGCTGGTAGATTGTGCAATCGATATCCGACCAGTGTATTTGTGCATTAGGTCAACTCCGTTCGACCCGTTTAATACAGTAGCTTTTCTTAGAACACGAATAGGTCTCAAGGGAGTAGAACTTGGTCAATAAAGCCTAGAAAGTATATAAATAGTAGATATTGATAACTCATCAGCCTTTCTGTGAGTCTCATTTTTCACAATCACTGGTTCATGATTGTTCTGTGTCATTGTGTAAAGTTACCTTATAGCTTTTTACTACAGTGACACGCAATATTTGTTTGATAAAATCACGCAAATGTGTCAATGTAACATGTCTAAATATATTAATATATCTAATTTAAACCTACATGAACACTGTCGTAGCTAAATGCAGGGGAAGACCAAAGGCCGGGCAACCCGGGCGTTTACTGGGGCGCCACAGTCAGGGGGCGCCAAAAACGAGCCTCAAATGTAAATTTTATAACGTGTTTTCTACTGACTTTTTGGTTTATATTCATGTAATTTTAGCGCCAATTACATAATCTTTTTCCATTCCACCATGGAAGAAGAGAGTTTCATAGTACAGGACCCACATAAAAAGGGTTGTTTATATTGCTAACGTAAAACACGTTCAACATATGTGAAATGTATTTATTGGTATTTCATTTATTAGAATAGATTGTTACGTAGTCGAGTATATGATAGAATGACTCCTGATATTATTGATATAACAAAACAATTTACAAATAGCAGTAATCATGTCACCATTAGTACTATTCAATAAATGCTGTTTGATATTGTTTTTGTTTATACATATCTGTACATTATTACTGCTAATAAAAACACAATGTAATCATATACATATTTTTAAGTATTAAGTATACTTATATAATGTATTTTAGTATAAATTTATCTTTTTAAAAAATGGGTTCAAAATACTAAAATAACTGTAATAAAACCTAAAATATAGGCTAGGATTAGAAGGGGCTTTAAAAAGTCTCTTTGCCCGGCTGAAAATTTTGCCTTGGTCTGCCCCCTGGCTAAATGGCTAGAGTTCTACCTTCATTAGGTAAACCCGGACTTTGATTCCTGGTCGGAATATACGTGAACTAATTAATCTACAGGTTCATGTCTCACGTAAGCTCATTATTCAAAAGGGATGATAAAACATCAACAAGGTAAAGAAAAATCCTTTGCGTGAAATGATATTTTAATGTACCGGTAGTGAAGCATATTGTAAAACATGGCACGATTAAATGAATCAAATGAAACATTTTTTTCCAGGCTGGTGGACGGAAGCAATACTTCATTTCTCTACTCGGAAGCTGAAGGGCATTAATTATAATTTAAAAGCATTCTTTGTTGTAAGACAATCGAGAAAGCAATAGGTCATTATAATCTGCCATTAGAGGGTTTCGTCCTCTCTCCTGGCCAGGGGTTTGATAACAATTCATCAATTATTCTTTATTAAATTCAAAGATGGCAAATGAGATGTGAAAAAATAGACATTTAGGCATTAATAATAATACTACTACTACTAATAATAATAATAACAAAAGCAATAATAATAACAATATTAATAACAATAACTTTATTTTAAGTACTATGAACAGCTCACAGACAAAAGTACATCACTATGTTAAAACCATTATATTATAATTTTAAATAGATCAGAAAATGTATAACATATTATGAATATTACAGCCCTTGTCAGAAGGTTAATATATTCAAATTATAAGGTTCCAACTAATTTACAAAACAAGATTAAAATTTAAATAAAATAGTCAATTTCATAATAAACCACCAACAGAACTATGCAAAATAAAATTTTTATTCATCTACCATTTAACCCTAGGACTTCCAGTGGGGTCCAATGGACCCCAAGACTATGTTTCACAGTTCGTCAGTATTATTAACCTTGCTTAAAATTGCATATCTGGCATTTAATAATGTTGGTCATTTTTTTGTCATATTGCAACATAAAAGACTGGTTCTTTGAATAAAAGATGATAACGTTAAGATACACTGAAGATTCATAATAAGATTAGCAGTTACATCCCTTGCCATAACGTTAAAACAGTTTATTTTTTTGTAAGAATTGTTCTGTTATTTCATTTTAAACATAACAAATTTTCATTTTAAATTGCTCTAAGATATTTGTAATAATAATAATATATTAAACAAAATTATAAGAACATCACAATAGAAGAAAGAAGAAACTAGTAAACAAAGGTGCACATCTAGAATGATAACCTAGGTGCAAAATAATAACAGGATTAATAAGAAAAGTAGTACAGATGAAAATATTGTGGAATATACAAAGTATTGCTGAAATATATTACAGTAGGAATTGACGACGGATGGAAAGTGATGAGCGAGGTGCTCTGCATGCCATAACACATTATAGTGATGTTTTAATAAACAAATGTATATTAATCTTCTCTCCTGAGGGGCTAAGAACTGATGAGAGATATATATGGAGAGCCCTAATAAGTGACGTAGAGAGACAGTGCTATGATGGGAAAAGATGAGGAATGCGTTGATGGATGAGTTACTGACGGGGCAATGCGGCATGATGATGATCTGCTGGAATAGTGCGAAGGTATATTGACAGTAAGACGCTGAGTGGTGTATAATAGTATTCAGATGCAGATTCTTGCTGTAAGTCTGTAAATACGTACTGTATCAAGAAAGACACTTACGGTTCTGGAGATTCTTGGTTATAACAAATATCTGCTTTTTAATGGCGAGTTTCTATTCAAAAAAAAAAAATATTAGTGTCGTGTGCGAATGTCAGTTATACGTGTGTATGTAAAAAAAATATGGCTTTTTGAGATAGTGGTTTCTTTCCACAAGAAGCCAGATTTCTTTAACGAAAAACTAAAATTTTCGCTTTTTTGACTTTTTTTTTCAAGTACCACTTTTCTCCCTCTGTAGAGGATTCTGCAATGAAGAAAGTGCGTTTACAACATCCAATACTTATGAGTCCTATGTTCAGACGGGTCCTGGTTGTCTTGGTTGATTTTCAAACTACCATTGCAGTTGTTGCTAGCAAATGTAAGTTATGTAATTCCCACATCCCAAATGTAGTTTTGATTACTTTAGCCATTTTATCAAGTACCTGGAAGTTATATATCTTGATGTACAAATATGTTTTATTGATTGCCTAAATTCTATCTTGCAGGCAAAAAAAATACCATGAACAAAGAAACACACACACAACCGTTTTTTTTTCTTTTTTGTAAAAAAATCTTGTTTATATCTCGTTTTCGGTTGGAAAAACAGTTTATCCTGATCTTCAGAGGCTTAAGAGTTTTCACCACAGCGAAATTAAACTACAGCAAATTTTAGAGTTTTTCTGCAATATCTTCAAAACAAATAAAAGTAATCGAAAAGCAAAAACGTAATGCACTAGACAACATGATTTTCCATTTGATACCTTTACCACAACTCACCTATCTGCTTTTAGTGTGCCACTATTTACAGAACCCGAAAAAAATGGTTGCAAATCTATCGACAGTTGCAAATCGAAAGCAGATGGGTGAGTTGTGATAACGGTATCATAATATTATGCAAAATAATATTGTCTAGTGCACTGCGTTTTTTGCTTTTCGAATATTTTTTTATTTGTTTTGAAGATATTATAGAAAAACTCTAAAATTTGCAGTAGTTTAATTTCCTGTGGTGAAGACCCTTAAGTTCACGAAGTTAAAACCATAAACGTCTAATTTGGGTATGATGTTAGTTTATCATCATTATTGACAGAATTTCTTCTTTATTTGCTGTTATAACGTGTCAACATTTTTCAAATAAGAAACTTGTGAATAGCGCTTCAATGGTTCTCTCCCTTTCATTTTATTGGTCTCAATAAATTTTATATATAATGATGTTATATAATAAAGTTTTAGTTTATTTGTACATTTTTAATTATACTTTTTAAAATTAAATCAGCTATATTTTCATCATAGTTATTGATAACACTATTAAATTCTTTACTAAATATTTTAGTCGTCCCACTGCGTCCACAGATTTGCATTTTTTCTGTCCCATCGAATGAAGGATTTTTCTTTGATTTTTCACTTTTTCTCAGAATGCAGTAATTAAATGTTTTTTTTTGTGTGTGTGTGTTATAATGGGAAAACGAAAGTGGAATGTACTGTTATCTCTTCACTAAAGCTGAAATATTTTTAAAAAGCCTAAAATTTCCAACGAAAAGAGCTGAAGAAAAAACTTGAAAAGCAATAACACTATACAAGCCGTTTTTGTTCGAGTTCTTGCATTCTAGTATCAGTATTTCACAATAATAATATTTCACGATAAGCCAGGATTGGTGGAGTGGTCTTCAAATGTAGCTCTCTTGGAAACGAGCTAGTTAGAGATTAGGGATTAGATTCCTGGACTTTAGGCGATTATGGCCACGTTAGTCTGCCACATATTAGGGAAGACCTCTTTCGGCGATCACACTATTCGGAAAAGTGGAGAGGAAGAAAGAAATGGGGAAGGAAGGAAGCGACCTGAGACCATGTTATTAAGTACCATCCCGGCATTTGCCTCGTGTGGATGAGGAAAAACCTAGGAAAACCTCATTCAGGATGACTGACCTGAAAAGTTGTTACACGTTTTCGACCGAGTGTCCCCACTGGGAATCCAACCCGGGACTGCTCGTACCAAATGCGAGAGCGTTAGGGACTACGCTACGCAAGGCCACCAGAAACGACCTAGTGTAACTATGCAACTAAGTTTCAGGTAGTTAAGTTTACAAAACAAAAGTTTTATTGAATGAAATGACCTGGACTGTGAGGGTTGATCATGCCTGATTGGTAGTCAACGCACCTGTCAGATGAATCGGATTCAATCTCTACTGGTAATTCAGACCGCACGTTATTAGTAAAGTGGGAGGGTCGTGACATGAAATACTGTGGTTACGCACCAGGAGCTCAATCCATCTAAACTATTTTACTGACAAAATACCCATATTGGTTGCTAGGAGAATAAAATGAGGATATGTTAGTATTTTAATATTTTAAAAAGTGTTAAAAAAAAGATATAATCTTCCGAGGTCATTCGAACTCTGTTCTTCTTGTCTTCTTTTTCTTCTTCTTTTTCTTCGTTTAATGCCATCAAGGATAGCAACGAGACCTCTTTCGGCAGTAAAGACATCCTATAAGATGGATTAGTGTTGCCGCGAAATTGAAAATTTCTTTAATAAGTATAACTAAAATATATGTTGCCAGGCTCATATTATTGATGATCGTGGGGCATTTCTTAAGTTCTACCTGAGAGTCTATTTGATAGAACCGGTTTATCGATCGTCATTTGTAGTCCATAAGATTAGCATGGAGCTAGATGGAATTCGGAATGCTCTGCTATAAGTAAAAAAGTTTGTAAACAGAACGCTGCAGCCTAGCTGTTGCGCACCTAATCCTACATTTCCCCACTCCCTTCTCCGCGACGATGATGTTTTGCAGTGTTGCAATCTACAAGGAGAGGAATGGTCTGAGTATTTTCTACGACATTTGAAAAAAATGAAATCTTTGAGTTTTACGTCCCACGGTTATGCCGGTTAGGCTAAAGGAGACGGTGATGATGAATAATGAATGAAATGGTGGAATGAAGAAAGTGGGAGGAAACGGGAGAACCCCGAGAAAACCCACGCACACGGTGTTTGTCCACCACAAAGTTCACTTGGCGGGGTTTGGGATCGAACCCGGGATCCTAAGCACCAGAGGTGAACGCTGTACCACTGAGCCACCGCGGCCCCCTCTACGACATTTGAGTGTAAATGCTGTATATTGACTGTGCCAGTTCGTACCAATGGAAAAATAATAACAAAAAGAGAAATTTTCCTTTCAGAAGGCGTGAAGGGATCGCCCCGTCGGAAAGCGTCACTGCTTACGGTGTATCCATGAGATAGTCTGCACGGACCCGGCCCGTGAATTAATAATATGAGGCCCGACCCGAGTAAGAAATATGTTTTAGCATTTAGGCCCGACCCTATGTGATAATCAAATGAGCCCGAAATAAGCCCGAATTACAAAAACTTAACAATTAAGGCAAAACTGTATTTTTTATTTGCAACAATTAGATGTTTAATTTTGCAGTTTAAAAGCTTTCATGATTCAGAGACAACAAGGAAATAAAGGTTATCCTTTACATTTAGTTAACTATGAATTCTCTCTCTATATATAAGAAAAGTCATTATATAAATTCTCATTTAATATAAACTGACATTGTTTTGAAGAAAAAACCAAGACACGTTGTTCCCAATGCTCTTGTTCCTTTAATTCAGTGTAAGAAGCAGTATTTTCACTCAGACAAGCTAAGCATATTTATTTCTGTTACTTTCAGTTTTTTTCTCTATTACACAGCTTTTCTCTCAATTGCACAGTGATTTTAAGTGTGGGCGTCTTAAGTTACAAATTTAGGTGTGCGTTAAAAGTTGTCCAGAAAATATCGTTGTATTATGCCCGAAAAGGTCCCGAGAAATATGATTGTTTATTTAAAAATTTACGGCCCGGACCCGGCCCTAGGCCCGAGCTCGTGCAGACCTCTACCATGAGGTTGCTTACCTACTAAAAAAAGGAAGATTCGGACTTTAAACATTTTAGCAGGTGATATTTGTTGTAACATAAGTTTGTTGAGTTAGTATCACTGGAACTTTCAAAGCCAGACAAGTGGATGGAAAAGTAGTGGGGAGGATGGCGGAATACGAAGTGCTCGGCAGCGATCTGCGCATCTTGGTTTGAAACTTGTCGAGTTATACAATAATATCCATTTTTAACTTGACCTCTCCTCCCGTTTCCTCCACACAAAGCTCCTCACAAGAAAGAGTAACCGAACGCTTCCTGTGGCTTTTTATGTTTAACGCTGATTCTTCTTTTACACGTTTCTTTTTGTTTCATCTTTCCTTATTTTTTTTCATTTCTGGTCCCGAAGGGGAGGTCCGGTTCCCCCGGACCCACCCCTTGGCTACGTATCTGTCTCCGGCCAAGTAAGCTTGTAGTGAACAACATCGTGTCTGGTGGGTTTTCTCGGGATACTTACGTTTCCTTCCACATTCTTACTCCACAAGTTATTCCATCATCATTCACTTGTCATAATCATCCGTCTCCCTGAGCATAACGGGCAGAAACGTGAGTCGTTAAACTGAAAAATACAAAAGGTATCCTTGGTGTTGTATTAGAACGAAAAACTGAATTCAACACAATGTCAATACTTAAGACGCCTAATAACCGCGAAATTAAAATCCCGCTAATTTTTCAGTAATTATGTGATATCTTCAAATAGATAAAAAAAAAAAAATAATCGAAATGTGGAACAAGAGAGCTCTGGACAATATTATTTTGCATGAGTTACCGTTATCACGATTTACCTAGTTGCTTTCTGTTTGCAGCCATTTAGAAACGCGAAAATAAATGCCGATTTTCTAAATGGCTGGAAATCGAAAACAGATAAGTGAGTCGTGATAACGGTGTCTCATGTGAAATAATATTGTCTAGCGAGTTCTTGTTCCAGTTTTCGATTATCTTCTATCTATTTGAAAATATCACATAATTACTGTAAAATTAGCGGTATTTTAATTTCGCCGCGATGGGAACTTTTCAAATGAAATATTCAGATTTTTTTTTTTATCTAAGTAGCTTTCTCGTAAACAAAATCACCAGATTCCTAGTATATATTTCATGAAAATTTGTTAGTCAAAATCGATTTAGTTTATCCCCTTGTTAAAATAAGTTTTCTCGAAGTCTTTTACTATCCCAGACGTTGAGCTACATAAAAGATTCACGCTGGACTACCCTATATGCGAAATTTGGTGACAATCTGTTGAGCCTTTTCCGCAGTGACAGATGACCCAAAATAAATGGCAAAAGTGACCGCATAAGACAAATTGTTTATCTAGCCGTAGGGAGATCTAGAGGAGGGAGGAGAATAACAAAGGGGACAAAGCAAAATGCTAGGTGTCTTTGTTACCGTTTCTCCTACCCTCACCAGTATTCCTTTGTCGTCGGCAAAATTTCCAATAAAAGAATATGTCTCGTGTAACAAATAGTTACTCTTTTTTTCCCTACGTACTATGGAAGAATAGTGGAGAGCATTGTCGCCAGCGATGACGTCAAAAGGACCCTGTGAAATCTCTGGTGGAAACGTGACGGTTCAACAGATTCATGCACCCGTCAATCACACGTCAAGTTATGTCAAAGACCAGCTCGATTGCTGTTGCAGAAGCGAGTGACCAATTTAGTCTATAGCTATGCAAATATGTATTCCACGTATGTTGATGATTCCATGTAGCCAGGCGAAAATAATGTATTCCATGTCATGTACAGTTACTCAATATAAGGACTATTGTTATTGTAATGTCTACTACAAGCGGAAACTATTACTAAACAAACTTTTTATGACAGTTTCTATTCCATTTTTTTTTATTTGAAATCCAAACTATACTATATACAAGGGTAGTCCCGAAAGTACCTATCAAATAAGACACAAGAAATTTGGGAATAAACTATCTTTATTTGCCAACATTATCTCCATTTAGCTCGATACTCTTTTTCCATCGAGATTCGATAGCTTTGATACCCTGTTTATAGTGTGAACCGTCAACCTTCTAAAGATAGCCATTCACCGCCAATTCCACCTCTTCATTGTTGGCATTTTTTTTACCACCGAGCCATTCTTTAAGTTTGAAAAGAATAAAATAATCCGACGGGGCTAAATCTGGCAAATAGGGTGCGTGAGGATGCAATTCTAACTTTACCTTTCCATTTTAGCCATCACTATAACCCAGATAATAGATGCGTAAACTGGTGCAATTATCTTAATGAAACAATACTTTGTTTTTGGCTAATTGCGGCCATTTTTTCTTGATTTCATTATTCAATCTCTGTAATAAATTTCCGTAATACTGTCGTTGATCGTTTTTCCTTTCTGCAGATAACCAAAGAATATTATCGCACGTGTAACCTCCCCCCTCCAAAAAAAAAAAAAAAAAAAAAGAAAGAAAAGAAAAAACGACGCCATGATCTTGCCAGCCAAAGAATTGTTTTCGCCTTCTTTAAAGTCGATTCTCCCCTTTCAGTCCGTTGTTTTGACTATTTCTTCGTTTTAGGTGTGAAGTGATAGACCCATGTTTCATCCATGGATATGAATCGACGCAAAAACTCAGCTTTATTGTTGTTAAACATCACCAAACGCTCGATTCAAAACATCCTCACGAAACTTTAGTGTTCTATTGTGAGCAAACGGGGCATTCATCTCGCACACTGCTTTCTCATGTCCAAATTTTCAATCAATATGCAATGTACAGCAGTTTTTTTTTAAATATCTACCATGTCTGTTGGCTCGCGCACTTTCAGTCGACGGTCATCCAATACCATTTTGTGGTTTGTCTTCACCATATTTGGCGTGATCACCTCATTTGGTTGATCGCCGCAACCTTCTTCTTTCCAGCTCGTAAGGCCTCGTTTAAACTCTGTCACTCAATATTTTACTGTTGTAAACGAAGGTACAGAGGTCTCCAGATTAGAATGTAGCTAGGCTTTGATATTGGTTGGATTGAGAACTTTCTGAAATTATTGTATCATATAACGATAACCATTTTTTTCGATGTTTACAAATTCACTGAAAGCGTTCATTATTGATGGTTGCCTAACAAATACTAAACAACGTAGTGTCTTCAAACTTCAAACTTAAGCTTTATAAAATTCGTAGTTTCCACTATAGGAATGTTTTTCAAAAACAATCACCATCTATATGTCAGGTTCGAGTACTTCTGGGACTATCTACGTACATGAACATGAGAAGTGTTATAGCACGACCATGTTCATTCGTCCGTCTATCTGTTTGTCGACAGGAATTATAGGGAAAAGGGTAAGAGATAGTGGTAACTGTTCTTTTCGTATGGGTTCAATGCTCCAAGAACAGTTTTTACCCTTATCTCTCTTGTAAAACCGGTAGCGGTAGAAATCTAAAATAACGTCCTGTTTCAACATTGATATTCCATAGAGCAAACCTAGTTAGTGATAATGAGAAATCAGCACCCTTGATTTAAATCCAGCACCCCAAAAATAAGTTTCATCTCTATCCCTCTATTAAAAATGGCAGTAATGGATCTGCCAGTTCCGGTTTCAACGTTACCTATATTCATAGCGCAAAAGCGACAGAGATAACAAAAATATGTTTTATTCCTTAATGCGGATTCAGTGTTTCAAAAATGTTTCATTACCGTATGTATATACACAAATCTATATAGGTTTCTTTCCGTAAACTACATTGCAGAATACTCGAAAAATTTACTGACAAATTCGACACATTAATATACTTGAATAAAACGAATTTGACTCAATAAATCATTTAGCTAGCGTATTAAGTGTGTATACGAAGTCGGTTAGTATTCTGTGAGTTAAATTAAGCCCATGTTCTTGGATGGGACATTTCAGTGCTTATTTAGCATTATTATGCTGTTTGTTAGAGTGGACAGCAACTTAGTGTTGCTTTTGTAGTTACTATTTTTCCTATTGTTCATTGGTTTGCTTACAAGAAGAATATGGCAACAGCGCTCTGTTGCCAAGTAGGTCAAGTCATATCGTGGAAACTATAAAGAGATAACGAGTAACGTTTGTTAAATTAGAACAAAGAACCGTGTCTAAGATTATAGAATTGCATACCACTTTCTCTGTGGCGTAGACGAAAATACCTAAAATTTTTCTTAAGACAGACCGCAAGAATACGTCAGAAGGACAGAAGAACTTTTTTTTCACGAGAAAATACATTAGAGACATGCTTACTTAAAGCTAAGTGGAGTGTATGTGCAGAAGTATTCTGTAAGCTTTAAGAAGTGAACTCGAGAACCGCAGTTGGCTGCTGCAGTAATTACAATGCGTCACCTCAAGAAACACCAAAGTGGAAAGAGTTCTCCAGCTGGAGCTTCACGATGAAATGAATCCTTTCTTCCAGAAGAAAACAGAAAAAAGAAATCTTCTGCCAGCTGAGCATCAGCAACAATATTTGGTTTCTTCTTTCGCTGTTTTTCTCACAAGGACAAGACAAGTGAAGAACGCGGATGAGTGAAAAAGGAAACCAGAAGGTTATATGATTTTATGAAAGGATAGCAAAAGAAAAGAGTTGAAGAAAAATATCATTCGTTGGTCTGCACTTTTGACTCTTTTTTTCCTTTTACAATTTCATTCAGTTTTTTTTAAAGTCATAATATGTGAAACGGAATCAGTAGCTAGAAGTGAAATTTTTTTTATCAGAATTTTAAATGTTTTTTTTTTCACATTACATTTCAAACTGAAAATGCAATTTTTAAGTTAGTAAGTCAAATCAATGTCACTTTATGGCTATTTCGGTAGATTTATTTCTTTTGTTTGTGTGTCACTTTACGCTGTTAACTTTAAAAAGCTCTAAGTTTGGAAATGTTCAGTCACAAACTATGGGCTCGTTTTTATGCTTATTATAGGAATAATGAGAAGAATGGAATTCCATGACAAGATGTTTCAACTATGGTGTCAAGTTGTATGAGCCTTTTGGACAGAGAGAATTTTTTTGCAAGAAATCATAACTTGATCTGACGCCCAATCCACCTACTAGTCCCTCGTTCCTCAGACTTCTCTCGCTATCTCTCAAGCTCACTCACTCTCAAATTCAGAGTTGACTCAGTACTTCTCAAGCACACTCACTCTCAAATTCAGAGTTGACTCAGTACTTCTCAAGCACACTCACTCTCAAATTCAGAGTTGACTCAGTACTTCTCAAGCTCACCCACTCTCAGATTCAGAGTTGACTCAGTACTTCTCAAGCTCACTCACTCTCAAATTCAGAGTTGACTCAGTACTTCTCAAGCTCAGCCACTCTCAGATTCAGAGTTGACTCAGTACTTCTCAAGCTCACTCACTCTCAAATTCAGAGTTGACTCAGTACTTCTCAAGCTCACCCACTCTCAGATTCAGAGTTGACTCAGTACTTCTCAAGCTCACTCATTCTCAAATTCAGAGTTGACTCAGTACTTCGCAAGCTCAGCCACTCTCAAATTCAGTTAACTCAGTATTTCTCAACCTCACTTATTCTCAAAATCGTATTCCTAAGAACACAACATTTCACTTTCCTATAACTTTTCACCGGAAGCCAACACTATAACTATAACTTTTCGCCAGAAGCCAACAACGTTACACCTTCCGTACTATAAGTCAAATATCTTGTTTAAACACTATTAGGGTCACAAAGTGTAGGAGGCTCAGGTGGATAGGTCATGTAGCCAAAATGGAAGAAAGTAGGAACGCTTTCAAACTTTTAATTGAAAGTCCAATTAGAAAAGGACCACTAGGAAGACGTAGGCGCAGATGGGAGGATATTATTTAAGATGGATCTCGCAGAAATAGGTATACAAAGTAGAAACTGGATCCAGTTGGCTATGGACAAAACTCAATGGAGAGATTTTGTGAATCCGACATTTAACCAAGGATTCTGTAGGTCATACAAAAGTGAAATCTTTCACTTTTACGTTCCTAGGTTATACCGTCTAGGTTAAAGTAGACAGTGATGATGAGAAATGAATGCAAGGTAGAATGAATAAAGTGGGAGGAAACGGAAGATCCCCGAGAAAATCCCGAGCACGGTGTTTGTCCACCACAAAGTCCACTCGGTGCTAGGTGGGATTAAACCAGGGACCCCATAAACCGGAGGTCCGTAGCTCATAAAGTTAGTTAGTTACTTAGTATCTTGGTTTTGCGAAGAAACGTTTTCTTCAAATCATCGTGAACAAACAAATTATACAACGTATAATACACATTTTTTTTAAAATATTGATGTTATGCACTTGGAAACTAATTTAATAAGTAGCGACCCATCTATTCATAGAAGTCTTACAATAGCTAGCGAAAAATAAACTAATCCTTATTGTATTTATGTGACGAAGATCATATTTATATGTTCTATAATCTTCTTTCTTTGTCAGATAAAGAAAAGTGTCGGTGAAAGTAGAACGAAATAAATGATCGGAAGTTGAAACACAAAAGAATATAATTTCCTTAAAGAAAGAAAGAAAGAAAAGGAATTTAGTATCTGATGACGATTTCTCTTGCTTTTGTACAAAGATGTTAAAGAATAGGAAACCATACTCAAGCGTACACTTACGTTATGTCTGAGATATGGTTTATCATTTGGCTTGATTCCATTGGACGGTGGCCAGTCTGCGAAAATGTCGGTGGGAGGTCCATTGGCAAACTTGTACTTGAAACGAGCGCCACTATCATCTTTTCTTCCCTCCCCTTTATTCGTAAAAAAATTATCACGTGACCACTTCCTGTCTTCACCGAATTAATTGTTTTTACATGGAGATCTTGTGTTCGCTTGCTGGAAATTCTTGTTCTTTGATTGCCTAACTCATTAAAAGCAGTTTTGAATGAAAATGTATGGTATTCTTTGTGTAACTAACGCCAATTATGGATGGCAGCCATAGTGGCTCATTGGTAAAGTTCTCAGTGCTAGGACTTCCTGACCATTTCGTGTTATTTATGAGTTCATGGTAGACAACATTGGGCTCGTGGAATTTCACCCGTTTCCTCCCACACTATTATTACACCAATTCTTTCATAACACTCGCTTTCGTTAATCTTTCATCTCAGCCTAAAGAGCCTAGAAAATGAAGACGGCATTTCAGTAAGGGGTAGACTTAGAATCTTTTGTTGCAGAATCTGAAGAGAAAATAAGATGTGATAAAACTTGAGGAAAGGCTGGAAAGAATAGGGGACGAAAATAAACGTTAGAAAAACAAAACCCATGGTAATTGGAACGAAGGAATTGGTGTCAAATATAGAAGTAGGAGGGGAGAAAATACTTCGATACCTGGGTAGTGTTATTTGTGATGATATGAAGTGTGAACGTGAAATAAAAGCAAGGATAGGAATGGCAAAAGAAGCCTTTAGGAGGAAGAAAAGTCTCTTTTTTTTTTTTTTTTGGAACCTGGAATAAAGAGTTGAGGGGAAAAAAACTCATGAAATGCTTCGTGTGGAGAATTGTATTGTATGGATCAGAAACATAGACGTTACGCAAAAATTATGAAAAACCGACTGGAAGCTTTCGAAATGTTCGCGTGGAGAAAAATGGAGAGAACTAGTTGAGTCGAGCGGAAAACGAATGAAAGGGTATTGCAAATGGTGGGAGAGAAATGAACAATTTTAGATATTATTAAAAGAGGAAGAACAACTGGTTGAGACATTGGATAAGAAGCAACTGTACCAAAAGGGACGTGCTAGAAGGTATAGCGACAGGAAAGAGAGGGAGGAGGCGAAGGAGACTACAATTAATAGACGATATCAAAACACAGAAAAATTGCGTATGAAGACGAAGAGGTTAGCGGAAAACCGTAAAGCATGGAAGATTCTCAATTGCTTCAAGTGATCTGTCAATAAAGGCAGAAAACCTATGATGATGATGATTTTTTATTTTATGATTAATTTAGGTTTAATTTTACATTGCGGTTATCCCCTTGTCTGCTAATAATGAAGGGTCTATTCACACCTTTATACAACTGTGTAAAGGTGTATAAAGGTGTGAAATGTTCTGCAATATTTCTTCCCAAATTATGCATCGAAAATTCCCTTCAATGCTGGAAAATGTATATGCTAAGATGATTTGTGTAACTCACACATATATAGTGTGGTATATTCTACTGCTGTAGGGCAAATTTTTACGATCATAAAATTTTGAATAAACAATTGACGTTAATTATTCACTGTGCCGATGTCAACATGTGATTTAAACGAAATTTATGAATTCATGAACTGGTGGAGAGAGAACCTGATACTAAACAGGAGAATCCTGAAACGCCCAAAAAACACCATGTTTACAATCAGAAACACACATGGCTAGATCAATTGGGTATCAATGACTATTAAAAGAGTAGATTATTCCTATCAGTTGAGTATCAATGACTAATAAAAGAGTAGATTATCCCTATCAGTTGAGTATCGATGACTAATAAAAGAGTAATTATCCCTATCAGTTGAGTATCGATGACTAATAAAAGAGTAGATTATTCCTATCAGTTGAATATCGATGACTAATAAAAGAGTAGATTATCCTTATCAGTTGAGTATCGATGACTAATAAAAGACTAGATTATTCCTATCAGTTGAGTATCGATGACTAATAAAAGAGTAGATTATTTCTATCAGTTGAGTATCGATGACTAATAAAAGAGTAATTATCCCTATCAGTTGAGTATCGATGACTAATAAAAGAGTAGATTATTCCTATCAGTTGAATATCGATGACTAATAAAAGAGTAGATTATCCTTATCAGTTGAGTATCGATGACTAATAAAAGAGTAGATTATTTCTATCAGTTGAGTATCGATGACTAATAAAAGACTAGATTATTCCTATCAGTTGAGTATCGATGACTAATAAAAGAGTAGATTATTCCTATCAGTTGAGTATCGATGACTAATAAAAGAGTAGATTATTCCTATCAGTTGAGTATCGATGACTAATAAAAGACTAGATTATTCCTATCAGTTGAGTATCGATGACTAATAAAAGAGTAGATTATTCCTATCAGTTGAGTATCGATGACTATTAAAAGAGTAGATTATTCTATCAGTTGAGTATTGATGACTAATAAAAGAGTAAATTATTTCTATTAGATGACTATTAATGATTTATAAATGTGGGATCGTTTTAATATTGCACGAATGCTATTAATTTACATTTTAGAGATAAACTTTTATATTTGATGTCCCACAGCAATTCCTGAGAGAACAGATGAAGTAAATCTAGGACTGTCCTGGCTAAACCGAGACGTCTGGGAGTTCCACACATTAGTAATTCTGTTATGTATTGAGATTTTGTTTGCTACTTACATTGGCTGAATTGTCTTAATTTTGATTGAATGTTAAAAAAAAAGAATATTTCAGACATATCTGCGCTACAACAAAACGGATAATCATTTTCAAGTTTATATATTTGATACACTATCTTGTGCCAACGACAAAAAAAGAAATTTAATCAACACTATCGAATAATCACAAACTTCTCTGGTTTTGAGTATTTCCCCAGAACGTTTTCTCTTTAAATCCATGTCATCAAAGAAACTCAGATAAGATTTTGATTGCTCATTTCCTGAAGCTAATAGCTAGCTATCTGTGCTGCTCTGGAAGTGGAAATAACCCATCAGACTTCAGGAATACGCACAGGATTGAAATCTGAAACATTACACATAACATCAGACAGAAACATCACGTAACACATTGAGTTAACTCATAGGAATAAAGTGTTTAAGATTTTCTTTTACTAATCTCCTCTACAGGCTATTTATTACTGTACCTTTTAACAATGAAATAATATCTAGTGGCGAAATAATGTATATTAGATGCTATTGCTCGGGCACAACCACAGGTGGTCCACCGGTTCCGGATCTCTCCCCCCAAACTTCGTAACCCAACAGACATATGTACAAATTTCCTCGATATACCGAGTGAAGTAGCTCAAGTGGTAGAGCGTTTGCTACCCATTCGGGAGGTCGCGGGTTCGATTCCCGCTGCCGACCATCCTGACTGGGGTTTGCCAGGATTTTCCTCAGTCCTACCAGGCAAATGTCGAGATGATAAATACTATTTACAGACCCTGACCGATACCTTCCGAAATCCTTTCCATTGTTATTATTGTTGTTAGATATCCAGTGTAAAATAGCCTCTGAGCTGTATTTGGTGATTGTTGTAGCATGAAAACTCGATCTTACACTTCATCTGTACTCTTTTCCTCATACAAATCTAGTTCTGTCATTTTTCCCTGAAAATATAGGTGGAATATTTTACAATTACTTATCGTCTTTTCGGGTGCAGGATAATACCCGTTTAATACTACATAGATAGACATAGTGACTTGTAATATTGGACACCCAGAGCTTGCACTCCTTCCAACTAAAATTTCTAGGTGCACTCCTGTCAATATCTCAATATACATAACTTCTTGCATAGAAAATTATACTACTTGAGTCAGTGTTGCCACACTTGGTACAATTATAGCAAATTTAGCCCATTTTGTCATTCATCGGTCCGTTGGTACCACGCTGGCATTTTCAGCCCCTTTTGTGGAAAAAGTTGGTATAATTCTACCCAATTCAGCACCATGTAACAAATACTTGTCACATTTTCAAAAATGTCAGTAAGACCCGGACTCCGGACCGGTTTCACATTATTTACAAATGTCGGTTTACTTACCTTACATTCTTCCTACAGTTTATTATCCCCCTTCCGTCGTGAAATAAACGAGAATAAGGTGCAATAATTTATATTTTAACATTTTATTATAACGTAGTTTATACACGAATTCGGAGATGATTGATTTGTTCTTGGTTTCATATATTTTTCATATATGGCCAAAATACCGTTTTGGTTTATTGGTCACTTTGAAATACAGGCATGTTTGGTTTCGTTACAATAAATACCGAAGATGACAACTTTTTTCTCTTTTAATTTGCAATCTTTGTTATACTTCCTACGTGCAAGAAAAGTTTCATCTACTTTCACGGTTCTTTGGGGTCTTCCTATTTGAATGTTTTTAAAAAGTAATTTTTAAAAAGAGCAGTTTCTTGATTTGGACTCTTGGAAGAGGGGAGAAGTGTTCTAGAACTTTACTTCTTTTAGTTTCGTGTTATAGAGCCATATATTACACTGGTATAAAATAATGAATTCAGCCCTTTTTGCTTCAATTTGGTACTATTTTCCAGCCCACTCCAGAGCTAGGACTGTGGCAACAGTGACTTGAGTCTTACTGATGAGTGAACAAATGATTCCAGTATTTATCTAATCATGAGATTTTAAGCATCATTATTGATTTTAAGCTAACTCATTAAGCATCATTATTGATTATTAATTATTGAAAACTCATTTTCAGTTTGGTGTAGGCTTTATTTCCAAAAATAAACACCTATTTTGTGAAACGTAAATTTCTGTAATAAAAATAACATAACTGTAGAAAGCTACATTAACACAATCATCACAACGCACATTTTCGTATTTTTATGATGATAAATTTGTTCATTAAGTTTGTGCTCCATCTGTTTACCACTTTTTAATACAGTAGAAGAAACGTAACTTGAATAAATATCAAAATTATCTTATTATCTTCTCGTTTAGTAACATATTTTACCCACTTCAACTACGAAAATCAGGTACGAAAATTCCACAATTAACAATACTATTTCATCTTTTTAAGTTTATTTTGACCAAAAACATTATAGAGTCCCTCTTATCTCATTTCTGGTTCGCCGTTTTGCTTGAATGATCATTCATAAACCGCGTTTGTTTCCTGGTAATTACGAGGCAAAAGCTATATAATGATGTTTTCTCTTCAACCCCAAGAAGAACAATACCTCTCCCCTTTCCTTTCGTCATCAACTTAATTACCGCTTTCCGGTTAATCTTAAATATGTCCGAATGGCAATTAAGACTTAAAATACTTTACTTAGATTCCAGTAAAACAAAATGACAATATGACCTTTAAATTATAAGAATACATTGCAATTATTATTATTATTATTATTATTATTATTATTATTATTATTATTATTATTATTATTATTATTATTATTATTATTATTATTATTATTGTCTTTTAAGTTTCAATATTTGTATTATTAAATTATCTTTTAATGTAGCTTACAAAGGGCTATATAGCCGAGATTTAGTTAAACTATATGTGTTTAATATACAGGGTGTTTCAAAACAACACCTACAACATTTGGGAGGTGATTCCTGACAAAAAGATAGGACAAAAACCATAAACGAACCTGGGTGCACAAATGCTTCCTTTCGGAGTTATAGGTGCCGAAAACATGATAAAAGTAACTTTTGAGGCCCATAGCTCCAAAGCTATGTGACCTACCGCGGTTGGGTCAAGACTTTACTTAGGAACTAATATGTGCCCTATCTAAATATCCAAGTTTCAGAATCCTGAGGTGCTTCCGTAACAATTTTTATAGAGGTAGTTGGTGAGTACTTCAAATTATATGCCCATACCGCATGTTCTGAAATAAGTACTTTTGGATAGCGCACATGTTGGTACCTAATCTTGATTCGACTACTGTAGGTCCTATAGTTTTGGAGCTATGGATCTTTAAAGTTCATTTTTTTCATGTTTTCGGTAGCCTATAACTGAAAGGAAGCATTTGTGTACCCAGGTTGGTCTATATTTCTTGTCTTATCTTGTTGTCAGGAATCACCTCCCAAGCGTCGTCAGTGCTGTTTTGAAACACCCTGTAGGTACATTTACTTTCCAAGTCATCATTTTTGGTTTTCTAGCCCGGATTTCGCTATCTTCTCATTCAATAGATGCCCGTAGATAGCGTCAAAACGCAAATTGCATCGTTCATTGATGTTCGAGAATACTCGTATCATGTCGCAAATTGCGTCATAGTTGAAATTTTGAAAGGAAAAATAATTTTAATATATAAATCAATTTCTAATTTAAACAAGGACATTAAATTTGTCAGGAGTGGATAAATCAATACAATTTAGCACACTTTTTAAATAAATATATGTGTCCCAATAAGGGATATATGCGTCCCAAAAGTAATTTGAAATAGTTTGACTTAACGTTGCCATGTTTGTGAAAAGTGAGGGGTTAAGTTCCAAAGTTGGGCGTCCGTTTCCAGAAAAATATTTAAAATTTACAGGAAAGATATGGATAATTTGATCGTTTGTGTGCTTGATAACATATAAGAATCTCGAAAAATCAGTTAATTTGTTATATATAAGCGGTTATAAACATGGGACTATATGGTGAGCGAAGGGAACTACTGAGCGTAAGGTAACAAAACAGTTGCATTGTGGGAAAGGAACGAGCATTTATGTTATCAACAAGGCGAATGTACAAGGGTAATGAACTGATACTTTTAACATTTGTGAAGCAATACGTTGATAACGAGCAAAATCTTTTAAAAGTTAGTAAAGAGCACGGATTAATGAACCTAATAACAAATTGCAGAAAATATGCAAAGGAGATAACAGCGAAAAAACGTGGCGAAAGCGGACGCCCAACTTCAGAATAAATGCCAAAGTGAGAATTCTATTTTGTAAGTAGTGGCGTCATTTAAGTCTTTAGGGAGAGCAATTGTATCCCCTATTAGATTATTACTTTTGAACAAAATATAAATAAAATCAAGCTGTTAAACTTTCACCTCATTTCAAAGAAAACAGTGCGCTAACAAACAAACAAAAATAGGGAAGTATTCAATATTGTGAAATTAACAAAAGATACAGAAGGTATTCAACCTTGTTAGGTTAGCTAGAAATGAAGAAAATGTTCAACACCGTTAAAGTAGCTAAAGGTGGAGAAGGTTTAACACCGTTCAATTAGCTAGACTGGAGAAGGTACTCAAACACCGTTAAAATAGCTAAAGATGGTATTCATCACCCTTAAGTTAGCCAAAGATGGAGAAAGTATTCAACACCGTTACATTAACTTGATACAAAGAAGGTATTCAACATCGTTAAGTTAGCTAAAGGTTAGAGATGTTCGCTATCTTTAAGTTAACTAAAGATTAGCTAGAAATAAAGAAGGTATTCAACATTGTTAAGTTAGCTAAAGATTAAGGTACTCAAACACTGTTAAATTAGCTAAAGATGGTATTCACCATCCTTTAGTTAGCTAAGGATCGCGAAGGTATTCAGCACCGTTACATTAACTACAAATGGAGAAAGTATTTAACACATTAAGTTAGCTAAAAAATTAGAAAGTATTCAAAACCGTTTAATTAGCTAAATATGGAGAACGTGCTTATCACCCTTAACATAGTTAAAGATTGAGAAGGTATTCAATATCGTTAAGTTAGCTAAAGATGCAGGTGTTCATACCTTTAAGTTAGTTAAATATGAAGAATGTATTCAGTACCGCTAAATTATCTAAAGATGAAGAAGGTATCAACAACGCCAAATCACATAAAGATGTAGAAGTTAATCAACACCGTTAAATTAGCCAAAGATGTGTAAGGTATTTCACACCGTTAAATTTGCTAAAGATGTAGAAGGTATTCAACACCGTTAAATTAGCTAAAGATGTAGAAGGTATTCAAACAAAATTAAATTAGCAAAAGATGGTATTCATCACGCTTAAGTTAGCTAAGGATGGAGAAAAGGTATTCAACATATACAGTAACTAGAGATGAGGAAGATATTCAACATTGTTAAGTTAGATAAATATGTAAAAGATATTCAACACCGTTAAATTAGCTAATCCGCCGTTAAATTCAATTTTTCCCTACCTAAGGCCTGCGTTATTTTTTCTAAAATAAAAGCTCTTTATAAAATAAATGAAAGTGGAAACACATGTTAAATAAATTGAAAATTCAAAATATCACGAAGCTTTCAAGTAAAATTCTCTTTGTTGTAAATATAGGATATAAACTATTTTTAGGAAAGAATATACCCAGCTTATTTTGTAACACAATTTATCTTCGATCACCGTATGAGCTACATCTCATACACATCTCGATGGTCTCACCATGAATGTCTTTATTTCACACACACGCCACGTCTGAAGTGAATTAAGAAGATGGCAAGAAAAATAGATAGTACCTCTCATCTGGAGATAGTCTGGCGGCTCGGGATAAGAGAACGCAGCGAAATGCAATCACGTTGTCGACACCATCGATAAATTTAAGGAAATGTATAGAGATCGTGTGGAAGAAAAAAGCCTCGTTCTATGCTTAGAATTTGTCAATACCTGTGGGAAATTACTTGATACGCGGAAAATGGATAAAGTAAAAGTCAAGGGCAAAATAGGTTTCTTTCTCCCCTCATATATATACGAGGTATGTTCTAAAGGTACCGAACGTTTAGTTGGCAAAAGTACATTCATTGATTTGAAAACCCGAAACACTAATCTTCTTGAAAGTAGTCTCCTTGGTAATGCACACACTTCTCCTACCGCTCCCAGCATTGTTGGAAACACTTCTAGAACGCAGTTTTTGGAATGGTTGCATTCCACATGATGTTTTCTTTTGATTCAAATGCCATTTTAGCTTGGAAAAGAACCAAAAATCACATGGAGCCATGTCGGGTGAGTAGAGAGCGTGACGTCACACAGAAATGTTAGATTTGGCGATGAAAGCCTGAATCAAATTTTGCGGACAGTCTCCTCATGCCCAAATTCTCGTTCAAAATTGAATGTGCGGGTCCGCTTGAGTATCGGCAAGTTTCTTTTGGCAAAATTTGATGCAATATCGCTGCTCAAGTTTTTCTATTATTTTACAAAAAAAAAAAAAAAAAAAAACTTAAATCTGACAACCACTCACTACACATCTCTTCACTCATTGGCCGACTGCCAGAGACTGACGCATTCAGTGGGCGGAACACACATCAAAAAATAATGCTATGTAAAGACGTGATTTCAAAATATAGCAAAGTAAATGTAAAGTAAAAATCTCTGCTCTTTTAGGCGCACTGGCGCAAATCCAGGGGGGATGAGGGGGTTTTGTCCCCTCCAATCTTGGAACTGAAAGGGACTGTCCCCCCCCAATTATCCGATTTGAAATGTGTTTTGGGGAGAAATTTGATGATTTTTGTCCGATTGCCACGAAGGAACGTGAGACGAAATCGATGTTCCCCAGAATAAACGTCAAATCTGCCCGCCTCCCAACGTTGAAGACAACTCTGCACTTCTGATCCTCCACAACATTGTTTTTCAACTTCATAAATATTTTGGACATCGAAAAAAAAAAGATTATGGGAACGGTCTTACAAGCAATGTACAGAACAAGGCACGATTAGATCCGACTCAAACTTCGCCCAGAGAACACGTAATAGAAAAGAAGAAAAATGCCAAATTGGAGCTGCCCCCATCCACAAACACCGGAGATATGCTCCGCAACATAACGCATCATGCGGCAATATGATATAAAGTAAACATCGCAAGATACCAGTTTAAGTTGGAAACGGAAAGGATGGGCAGCACCAGGATATCAAGATATTTGATATGCTATAACACTGACTTGGCGGCCATCTTGAAAGCCACTATCTTGGATATAGCGTAAGATATTGAAATGAGAAGCGGGGTGTATGATATATCAATGTAAGGTAAAATGCAAAAGGAAAACCAATGATGTAACCGCGAAAAACATATGTGTAATGGTATGGACGGGACGAAGTGTAGAAGACTCGGGCAAAACAAACGTGTATTCGAAGGGCAGAATAATAGGGCAAGATCCCGCGATAAATGATACGCGACAAGTAACTGCAACAGTGTCTGTGCATGGAAGTGCACCCGCCTTGTGGTTCGGATTCCACGTTAATAAGTAGGTACCGTCTCATATAGCCTCGCTGCTGAAAGGGACGTTAATCTTTACCGATCTTCATCTGATGCATTTGATAAAATGAATATTTGTCTTCGAGTTATAATTTGCTTATACCTATGAGCTACGTACATTTCCAATATTTCTATTATAATTTGATAAGCTGTTGTGTTATGATGAAACTCACATTCATATTTCAAGATATGTTGCTGGTAGTGGAGAAATGTCCCTTAAGTTTGGTATCTTTCGGTCACTAATGACCAAAGCGGTAGATATGATTAAGCTGAACATAACTGCTATTAAGGCATGTTTCAAAGCAAAGAATTATTACATCAGGTAAGGTTTTGTCTCTTAGCTTGTAGGGAAAAGAAAAATAAATTTCTATTGATGTACTCCTCTCAAGAGTCATCACTGCTGATGTGCCCTATATTAGTTCTACCTTTCTTTTACACTGTAGCGCTGGAATCGATGTATGCTAATAGGTAACATATTCCAACGTTTGACGTTAACATTAATTTTACTATAAAAAATATTTATGTCATAGCATGTGAAATGTATTAATATCATTTACCACTTCGATAACTAAGCATAATGCTGCCAGCTGAAGTGCTAATAAATTTTAGTATAACTAGGTATATACATCTTTCTATGCAAATTAGAGCTAAGAGAATATCTATTTTGATTACAAACCCAAATTAAACTGAAACAAATCTATCGTACTAGTTCTATGCAGTAACGTGTGCATTATGTCATAATTTTGTTGCGACAATTTGACAGCAAACACAAAGACCAAATGACTTTGTGAACGGGGTGGAAAATTAAGGGGATTTCTCCAATGTAACAACTTCTGTTGTCATTCATTTACGGTTCACTTGACTTTTGGATGTTGTTTAAATATTCAGAGCGGCAGGAAATCAATTTATTTACACATACAACATAATCTATTTGAAAACTATCCAAAGATAGAGTAAAATGTTTTTTTCCTCGTTTCTTCATCAATATATAAAAATAAATACAAGTATTGAAACTAAACAGCCTTTAACAGCCACGAAATTTTCACTGTTTCACACAATGCATTGAATTCTATGGAAAATTATTATTTCTTTATTTTTTTTTGTAAAGAACTGGAATTATAAAGATTTCTGCTTCACATTAAGTGTTTCTTTTTTAATATTTCTTTTTAAAAATAATAATTAATTAATCTATATATTAAAATGCTAGATTTATATGTTTGTCTCAAATCCTTTCGACAACGAGATCTCGAAAACCACAAGTGCTAGAAACCTGCCGCTTTGACTGGTCGATTCCAATTTTTGTGTAGATTGAATATTTAAAGAAAACGTGGCCGTTATTTCTTTCTTACATTTTTAGGGGTACACTGGAAGAGTTGAAATTTTAAAAAAAGTAAAATATCATATTCTATGAGTTACACATCCCAACACAGCATAGTTGTATACAGGAATTGTATATACCTCTGGTGTTAAACATATATTAAACATAACTTTCTTACAAGGCTGTCTGTATTCTTTATTATAAATTAACGAGAAATGTAACAGTTTCGGAAGTATATCACTTCCTTCTTCAGACTACTATTTCAACTGAAATCATAGATAACATAACATAATTTGTTATCTCTACCAATCAAGAATCCTCTAAAATGCCTCTGGTGTTTGTTTCGTGCCAAATGATAATGAAAAACGAAGGATAACTGTTTCCCCAGGCTAAGATGAATCTTTATTGTTTGGAGCGTTTTGCCCAATGAACACCATATATCACTGACATTATGATTAATTGTGTATGTAATGTATTTGCTTATTACATACTGCATGCAAGAAGAAAGAAAAAACTTATCATAAATGAATTAGAAACTCCAATCGAGAGTAGCCTCGAATCTTGCAAACGGTGCGATATATTGAACGAAAAAAATCTCCTCCTTATGGTACCCCTTCCGGATTTTTATCAAGATGTCCTTCACTTGTGTCTGTAAAGGGACATGTGCATATGTTGTGAGGAATGCCAAAGAGATTCATGCTCATATGTGAATGATGTGCTGTGTAGAGAGTGCAGGTTCAGCTGGTTATTCTCGAAAATATGAAATAATTCCTGTAACATCTTATGAGGAAAACGTCTCCTAAAATATACTGTAACCAGAAATTCAACGAAGTAAGGTGGGTTGCATATAACTAATGTGTTAGGAACCCTACTTTGCCAGGTTTCTCCATTTCGTGATGAATGTTTTGGTCATGGGGCGATGTCATGACTTTACATGTTGATCTTGCTCAACTTTCAAGAATAATCTATCATCCACTTTTTTGTGATTGGGCACCCACTGCGAGAAGCATCTTGGAAATAGACATTTTCCGAGTGAAATCGGAATGAGCCGTTTTTTGTCCGTTGCTTTTGATAACGTCTGTTACCCATAAAAAAATTACAAATTTCTTCACTGATCTGCGCAGCATTTACACATTTGTCTAAATAAAATTGTAAAATGTATCGCAATTTTGCGGAAAGTTATCTTCATGACGTAGTAGCTTACGTCTTATTTTAAGAATTCCAACATCTTTTGCACATCTACTAGCCTCAGTTGTAAGCTGTCAAATGACAATAGACCGGAACCGCTATTACTGATGCACCCTTTGATATGGAACACTAGCGCCATCTTGTACGCAAAAGGCTAACTATCTTTTAAACTACATGATGTTTCGATGCGGTTTTCACTAATGTAAAGGCTCATTCCCAAGAAAGGTTCTTACCTATAATAATAATTTTAATAATTAATTGTCACAAATTTCTTCACGCATATATCGTAGGAAGATTCATTTTATAGCAAGTTAGTGCCCTACCTTTAGTCAAAGTATCAAACTAAACTACTGGGGTAAGGAAAAAATGGATAAAAATTAAAACTTAAACTTCAAAAACGCACTAAAAAAAAAAAAAAAACATGAACCGACTTTTAAAAACAGACACTAAAATGCATAAAATAATAGGAGCATAATAATAAAATATTTAAAATCATGTGTTACTACTATCCATGTATAATTTTGAGGTCATGCCAAGTCAAACATATTAATGCCTAATTAAATTACTATCGAAAAATGTTATATTAGGCATTAATATATTCGGGTTGGCACAACTTTAAAAAATTACAAGTAATAGTAATAAATTATTTTCTGCTTTTAAGCACTTTATTATCATTATTATTGTCTGCTTCTTAGCGCTTTTTATCATTTTGTGCCTTGCAGTACATTTTTTTTAAATCGGTTCATATTTTTTTTAAAAAAAGAAGCTTTTTGTTACTTTTAGATATTTTCTCCTAATTTCTGCACATATTTTGTTTCTTAAAACTTGAATATTTACTCAGCGTACTCAAGTAATAACAATATAGGGTGTGCTAGTCTTCTTTATCCTATACATACAACTTATATCTATTTATCACGCGCTGACGACCAGAAATGCTCTGTACTCTGTCCTTTTGTTTTCTTTTGTAATGTGTATTTGGACGTGTGTCAACAATGTGATATACAATAGGCTAGACCAATGGATTGTAGTACTACATCATCTTTGTGTGAGTAGAGTTGGAAAGTCTCCAAAGAAATGGAGATCAAGCATACTCGTAGAGCAACTGCTATGACAATCAACAAAGAAAAACCAAACCAAAAAAATTAGATTAATGTAACTTTCTGGAAATAAAGGGAAAACTCGCTGGAAATATGATTTTTGCTTAAGAAAAAAGAAATCAGGAGAGAAAAAAAAAGGATGATTAAATGCAAAAGATTGAACGGGTAAATGGAAAATGCTATTAAGACAATAAATTTAGGTGTTCAAGCCTTTCATACTGGTATGCAGTGGCGTATTTACGATTTTGTTTCCGGGGGGGCTTTGCTAATTTTCGGGAGGGGGCTGCCTGAAAATGTGAAAATTATGCAAGATATTTCATATACTTTACTATAGTAAGTAAGATTTCGGGGGGACTTAAGCCCGGAAGCCGCCCTAAAGACGTCACTGCTGGTATGTGAAGTACGGATATGCTCCAGCACGGAAGTCACTCTGTAGTTGAAGAGAATCAACCGAAAAATTTTAATTTTTGGTAGTTCTGGGTACAATTACTTTAGTTACTATATTGTGGTTTAAAAATAATAATTATTTGACGGGGTGCAATACCTAATTAACGGAGATGGAGTGAGTCAGTGGGTAATGGATGAAGTGGGTCAAGATTTTTCTGAGTGGGTTAGTGGGTCGTAGGTCAACAGAGCGTGACCCATTGCGACCCACCACCTTCCATGTCTCAGCGACCCACTCTGCTCAGTGCATTGTAAACAGCATCTTCTGAACACTGATGAATTTGTCTACATTCTTCTGAACACTGGTGAATTTGTCTACATTCTTCTGAACACTGGTGAATTTGTCTACATTCTTCTGCACACTGGTGAATTTGTCTACATTCTTCTGCACACTGGTGAATTTGTCTACATTCTTCTGAACACTGGTGAATTTGTCTACATTCTTCTGAACACTGGTGAATTTGTTTACATTTTAGTTTCAAGACCTCCATTTTTCTTCCTTTTACATTTGTTTCTATTTATTAACCTGTGATGAATATATCTAAGTGAAAAAAGAACATCACTTACTTTTGGATATTGATATATGTAATTGCAATAACAGCACTAGGAGTTACTACTTGGCTTTCAAAACACAGTCAAATTTTACACTGCTTTTTCCCCTTTTGTTTTGTCCTACTTTACCTTGAATTGAGACTCAAGTGTCATCCTATTTTCCAGTGAAAAGTATTTGTAATTCAACAAGGAAACAATTATATATCATAATTAAATTGAAATTCATCGCAATATCCATGACAAACACTTTACCAATTTATATCGTAAAAGTTAGATCTATTGTATTGGTATTGTAACAGAGTGGTGCTTGACCGATTGACCGTAGAAATTCAAACTCTGATTAGTGATAATTTCACAGACTTGTTTAACTACAAGTGTAAACTCTTTAGTCAGTGGAGAGGAGGGCGTGTATCATGGGTCAGAATTGATGATGATGGCTTTTGGTGGGTCCAGTGGATCGTAGGTGATGGTGGGTGGTAAGTCAGTGGGTCATGCGTCAAATTTACATTGACTTACGCCATCTCTGCTACTTAATGTAGCTCTTAAATAATGCATGTATACTGGGATTTGAAAAAAAACATTCCTCCAACACTGAGACTTAGAGGGGATTGAGAAATTTGGGATCTTGGACATAGAGCAAGCTTTGTTCCTCAATCTATTTCATATCACGACCTCCCTTTTATCACATCCTCTTGCCTTTCATCACAACCACCACAAGTAATTTCCACTTTGTATAATAAGCTTTTTCTATTAATGCTGCTTATTGTTTGTGAAGCCTAGTGAAAATCACACAACACGTTAGTCTTCATTTTAAGTTGTTTTTAAATATGCAGTTTTAATAGGTTTCATGCAGTGGCGGATCTACAAGGTAAAAACTGGGGGACGAGCCAGTACCCAGACAATGATAGGTATATATAAACTTTCAAAAATATATAATAATATCTTAAATTATTTTGTCACTGAAAAAACTGGGCGGGTTTAGGCCCCAAGGGCGTCGATTTCAATCTAAATTTGGGGGGCCCGTTCAGATACAGAAAGCATATATGAGGATTTTAAGATAAATTGCGTTGAAATTATGCCAAAATATTGTATATTCATAGATATAATGCTGGGAGGCCACATGAGTTTTGAGGGGTCCAGGCCCACAGGGCCCCCCAGGATCGGCGCCTTTGCTAGGCCCCCGGCCCTGGCCTAGATCCGCCACTGGTTTCATGCCAATTTTATTTCAATTACTTTAGCAAAAAGATTCTCTATTTGTTTAATATTCTTTACTGCATTTTCCTTCACAACCCTCCTCGAGACGCAATCCCCAGGTTCAGAAATCTCGGCCTAGGTTATAGAAGTTAAAGTTCTAAGTAGTGGCACCTCTTCAAGATATTTACTTCAATTACAATTTAAATTCTAACGTCGCTGACTGGGAAAGGAGAACTCTCCTAATGTTAACAAGAATTTAACATTTGATTGGCTTTCTTTTATTAGCTTCTGGTGGTGGAACTTGTTTTTTGCTGTTGTAATTTCCCTGAAGAGACATCCTGATTATAGAGAAAATGACAGACAGATAAAATGTAAAAGGTAAAAGAGGAACGAGTAAAGAAGATACTCAAGTATTGTTGCTGAGTATAAATTGATACTGTCTTCATGCTGAATGGATATAGTTGTTATCGGGCAGTTAGCCAGGTGAATTCTACGTCATCCCACATTCCGAGAACCGACAACATTGTTCCTGTCTTCACGGCTTTTTATGTATTCATGCTGTTTGCATCATTTCGATGTGGAAGATGAGCCTTCTCAAAATATGTATTTTTAGGATTGGTTCACCTCACTTAGCAGAGACTACTACTGCTAAACTCCAATCGATTTCTCTTATATTGGCTTCTAGGTGGTTAATCTGCAAGTCTTCGATATGTGAGGAAGTGGGTCTGCCCCCTTGGCGGGCATTCTAATAGTACTGGAGAGCCCACTGTCTACTTGCACGGACTATCCGGAAGCCCAATTTCCTGGAGTGTACAAATGAAACGGAAATTGTGAGTCTATAATGAAGCTTTTTATTGTTATGGTAAGATTTCTCGAAAAGTGACTATTAAGTATGAGAAGAGATTCTCTTCTTCCTTTATATCTGACTGACTATAGGTGTTCCGTTGACAACCGTAAACAAAACTTCTTGAGACTTTGGATGCAAGGATATCATAATCCATCACAATCTATTTCTTTAAGTTATAATGAGCTACAAAAACTAACTTTATGGCCTATGGAACACAGAGGTTCAATGTCACGTTCACAAAAACTGTCCATTGACTTCTTTCCTTAACAAACTGGATCCAGTTCCTACTTTGTATTCCTATTTTTGTGAGATTTATCTTAATATCATTCTCCTATCTGAGCCTAGGTCTTCCTAATGGTCGTTTTCCGATTGAATTTCCAGTTCAAATTTTTAAAGCGTTCCCACTTTCTTTTCTATTCTGGCTACATAAGGTTCCCATCTGAGAATTCTACACTTGGTGACCCTAACAATGTTTGGTGAACAGTATAAATTACGCAGTTCCTCGTTATGAAGTTTCCGCCGTTCCCCCTTCCCATTCCTCTTAGGTCTGCATATTCGCCTCAGGATTTTATTCCCAAATAGTTTCATTCTGCGTTCTTCCCTCAAAATAAGCATGTTTCGCAACCATACAGAACAACAGGCATGATTATCGTTTCATATACGGTATTTTAAGCTTTACATTCCTCGACAGAATTCGCGACGATAAACGACTATTATCAGCAACAAACTTGTTCAATCTGAACATTAATGCCACATAGATCCAAAAACTTTAGTCAGTTTGTTATTTAAATATTTAGTATGACGAACATCAATAATATACACTTTCTCATCTATCGTGAAGTAGAGGTCTCTACGGGCTCGGGTCTACAACGCATATATAACTTCGGGCCCGAGCCGGGCTCGGACCGTAAATTTTTAGATATATACAGCCATATTTCTCGGGCGTTTTCGGGCCTAACTTTGTAAATATAAGGTACAGCAATATGTATTGGACTGTTCTTTCTGGAGAATTTTTAAAGCATAACTACAAAATTGCTGTAAAGAAAACCACAATTTTGCCTTAATTATTAAATTTCTAACTACAATTTTGCCTTAATTATTAAGTTTCTGAAATTCGGACTTATTTCGAGCTCATTTGTTTATCACACGAGCTCGGGCCGGGCTATGGCCTAAATGCTAAAACATATTTTGGACTCGGGTCGGGCCTCACATTGTAAATTCACGGGCCGGGCCGGACTCGGGCTAAAAATTCCGGCCCGTGCAGACCTCTACCATGAAGTCAACGTAACTGATATAATTTATATTATTCAACATAAAATACCGTAAGACGAAAATCCATTTGAATACCTCAATGTTCCACAGTAACCTTAATATTGGTTACAAATGTGGATTTTCATTTAGGATTTAGATTGTTTTGGATCAAAGTGCATCAACGATAAGAGGGTAAATTTATTTTTACCTTTAATTTTTTCTTTTTTAAAATAAGATTCGTTCCATAACTTTATGATAAATTTTCCGATTTTGATTGGATCTCTGTCATATTGTGTCTTTTGTACGAGGCTTAAAGATCATATCTGTTACTTAAGATTAAAGTCAATCAAGGATAAGAGGATAAATTAACATTTCGTTATATATCATATATTTATTTTATTTATTATTAGATTTCGTAGTCTTATTAGCTCCCAGTGTATGCTTACAGAAACTTATAGCATAGAGAAATATTTATAGTTTCAGTCCAGGTGTGTGTGTGATACTTTATTTCTCAGTAGCTACTGCCCGCATCTGAACGAAATTTGGTGAGCAAATAGCTCCTTGTCTAGGAATAAAGATTGCTGTATTTGCTAGCTGAGCTCGCCTAGGGACACGCTCGGCTCAGCTTATATGTGGTACTTTATTTCTTGATAACTACTGCTCGGATCTAAAGGAAATTTGGTGGAAAAGTAGCTAATCGTCTAAGGAATACAGGACACTATACTAGCTAGCTGAGCTTGACCAGAGACAAATTCGGCTCGGCTTGTATGCGGTACTTTATTTCTCGGTAACTAGTGGCCGCATCTAAGCCAAATTTGGAGACCAAGTTGCCCATTGTCTAAGAAATAAGAAACGCTATATAGAGGCGTGTCTGGAAAGTACCATTTTGAAAAAAAAATACTAAAACATGTTTCTTCAAGCCAAGTTTATTTTTACATGAAAGAGCACAGCTTAAACTATTTTGTGACATAGTTTCCGCCAAGGTTCAAACACCTGTCATAGTGGCTGGCCAGCTTGTCCAAACCTTTCTCAAAGAAACATCCCGCCAGTGAAGACAACCATAACTCTACAGCGTTTGCGATAACCCAATGGATATCTAACTCAAAACAGTTCTCGAAACTTTAGGAAACTCACAGTGGTGAATCTACCCCAGGACCGGGGAGCCTAGACCTCCCCCGCCCAGTTTTCAGAGTAACGAAAATCATTTAAGCTATTATTTACATATTTTTGAAAGTTTATAGTAAACTCATGATGTATACTTATCATAGTCTATGTTCTGGCACGCCCCCCAGTTTTTACTTTCTACATCCGCCACTGGAAACTCATCTGAAAGCATTATCATTGTGTAATATCTACTCTAATGAATTTTCTCATCCAGTTTCCTCACCAACTCATCAATCACAACAGAAGGCCGTCTACTTATTGTTTCGTCATGGACATTTGTCCTCCCTTCATTGACCTTCTTCATCCACTTTCTTACCGTTCTATCACTCATTGCATTTTTACCGCAAGTCTCTACAATTTGACGATGAATTTCGGCCGGTGTAACATTCCTTGCATTCAAAAACCAGATAACAGAACGAATCTCACAGTTGTCGGCGGGTTCAGCAATTGTATTAAACATTGTAAACGATCACAGGACACGGTACACACACGACAACTCAACTGTCAAGAGACAATGAACAAAGTGAAACTAGCGCGCATGCGCGGAGCGCCGACACTAGCGCTGCGGTGGCCTTCAAACGAAACGGTACTTACTTTTCGGATACGCCTCGAATTTGGTGGCCGAACTGGGCCAAAGACCAACTCGGTTTACTTTGTATGTGGTACTTTATTTTCACTCTCCATGGGAATTAATGTTGAAATGGGTATAAGAAGAGAGCGAGCAGAGGCTATGCTCCACAAATTTGAACGCCACAAGCTTCTGAGCTCAGCTCAACGACTGTCATTCCCAATGTTTCTGTTTTCAAACTGATTTTATTCCACCTGAGAGGCGGGACTCAGAAGGTTACGCCCTCTTTAACCAGTGACATGTACATATAAGATTTTTAAAGTTCATTAGGTGTGCAGAGTTGTTCCTAAATGTGTTACCACAAACGGTTATGCCACTTCTTCGGAAAGATTTTTTTTTTAAGTAATCTAAAGGTTTTACTGAAACATTTACGTGTTACTCCTTTCAATTTGGTAGCTACAAAGTCCCGAAGGCTTCAAGTGAGTTATTTAAACTCCTTTTGAGTTTTTGAATCTATTTGGATTGTATAATTAAAGTGTAAAACTGAGGGAGACAAAATTAGTGAACATATTATCGTGTACTCTTCTTCGCTCGTGGCACTTGTCTAATCATGTATATCTGTCTGCCCATCCAAAAGGCATTGAAGTAAGAAATAAGCGCGTGCATAAAGATTTTTCTCTGATGATGCGAACGAGCTGTGACACATCTCGCGCTTCAATGACCTCTTTGATCACTAACTTGTCCAAAACCATGCCTGCCATCGGAATGACGTCATAATGACATGATGTGGAGAAACAAGCTTTTTTTGCACATTTACGAAGAGAGAGAAGGGTTTAAAATCCTTCTCAATAAGACAGCGTGTGACAGAGAGAGGCAAGGGTCGTGTTTTGCGTTTAGTTGTTTTAAACAGTGTTGTTGTGTTAAGGTGCTTGGGGAATTGTCCGCGTCGCTTATAACTCAGCAACAAGATTACACTAGAAAGTGTTGAGTGTGTTTTTTAATTCCCTTCCATATAAATATTTTGTTTCTGTGTGTTGGTTTTCTATTTTATACAAGAATATGTCAAATTATTAACTTGATTAAAACTTTTAATTTGTTAATTTCTGCCGAAGTTCGTTTTCTAAAGTTTCGTTTTCGAAAATTTCCCCAAAATGATGAAGCGGTTTTTCAAGAAGAAGATGATTTCAAGGGATAACAGTTAGTAAGTGAATCTCGGTTTTTGATTAAATCATTATCTTTGTATATTATATAAGGCATATTTTGGAATGAAATGTTTCAACAAATATTGCTAAAACTTGTATACTCCGTAACAAAAAAGAATCAACTCCACCACTGTATGTATACTAATCTTTTCTCTTATAGCAGCTCCCCCGCGGCTAAATGGTTAGCGTACGAACCATTGGCGTGGGAGATCTGGGTTCGAACTCCCGGTGGAAGCTTACGTGGTTTGGCTCCCACCTTAAAACTGTAGGTCCATTTCTCACATAGTCTCTGTGCGGAAAGCGGCGCTAAACTCAAGATCTATCAACTGTCCCTGGTTCAATTCCCGGCTAAATAAGCTTGTCGTGGACTATATCATGTCTGTGGGTTTTCTCAGAGTTTTCCCGTTTCCTCCCACATTTTCAATCCACCAATTATCCCATTATGATTCACTTACCTTAATCATTGTCTCCCTTAGACTATCGGGGTACAATCGTGGGACGTTAAACTGAAATATTTCATTTTATTCCAAATTAACCAACCCTTTACCGGTATCTTCTTTATTACACACACACACACACACACACACACACACATATATATATATATATATATATATATATATATATATATATATATATATATATATATATATATATATATATATATATATGTGTGTGTGTGTGTGTGTGTGTGTGTGTGATAGCATAGCCATACAGTTTACCATACCAAACTTCTGTCATACCAGCCCTGTTTATACCGTTTTGGCTTCAGTGAAAAGGACAATACAGCCAGTTTTGTCAAAACATTCACAAATAAGTAAAAACTTAAAGTTCGATTGCTTTACCTATTTAATCTCTTGCTAGATTATATTACTTAATATTGTTTCTTATACTTATAAAATTCTTGAATCATATGCTGATTCATGACCTCGTATAAGTATTTAATTGGCATTTATGTATACTAAATAAAATTGTAAATATTTTTTTCTGTCTCCCATTTTATTCATAGTATCTCATATTGCATTTATTTACTTTCTTATTTTTGCAATTCACATAAGCTGCAAAACTTGTGTTTGGTTCTTAAAAATAAATAAATTTTCATACCTACTAACCGTACTCCATTAAAACTTGGCAAATACTATGCAATACTATAAAATACATATAGTAAAGAAATTCATTTCATTTATCTACCGGAAACTGGAAATACGACAAGAGCGCACAATTTTATTTTTTTTAAAAAATAAATAAAACTGTTTTAGCAAGTTTCTTCCGAATTTACGCATGCGTCACATAAAATTTCCACAGGAGTAGTTTAGGTTCCAAACTTAAGTCGTCTAGGCCAATGGGAACTGATAGTTGATAATGAAGATAAATGATTATGTCATAAATAGTGCAATACGAATGAGAAGGAAACGGGAGAATCTTGAGAAAACTAAAAAAAACATTGTTGTTCACTCAGTGGCGGTTCTTAAGGGAGATCAAATTAGTAACGATTTAAAATTTGTTACAAGCATAAAAAGTTTACTAATTATTGTGTACGATAACGCACACATTTCTGAAGCTATGTGAAGCTTTTTTCTCCTAACTAGTGGTGATAAAACTACAGTAGGAAGTCGAAAATCTGAACTAATTGGGATCACAGATAGTTCGGATTTTCGAAAACAACCAAGAAAATTCCATTTAGGCTTAAATATACTGTACGGAATGCTCTTTTATCGATACAGTGGTTATACAGTACGTACAGTAATTACATTCCGTTCGTAAGGCTACTTGCATCTAATGTTTCTGAAGAACTTGCTCGTACACTAAAATACACTGTTTTGTAACTCACACTTAAAATTTAACCCGGTATGACTTGTCTCAAAAAGCCACCTCTGCCACTGCGATTCTCTTAGAGATCCGACCCAGTACCGTGTCGTGGGGGGTGCGAGCGACGGCCCAAAGCACAGAACTAAGGGGGTGCAAAATTCGGGAGGAAAAAGAATATATATATAAAGGGGAGGATAAGTAATAAAAATGCTTAAAATCAAGGAAAAGCAGACTTTATTTTTGAAAATTTTCTTATGCTTCCCGCCAACCATAAGTGGCGCTTCGCGGCTGGTCTGTTGGCCTCACTCATATGGACAGGGGAAGGGGAAAGTGCCGTTGTATACTTTTGCCCCGGGCAGTGATTTTCCAGGGTACGGCACTGTCCCGACCCACAGCTTAAAAGCTATGATTCCTGGTATGTAGTATATTTAAACATAACTTTCAAACATCTACTTGAACATAAAGCCCTAATTAAAAAAAAAAAAAAAACTCTCAGAAAATTTCTCGAATTTCTACCAAATTAATGGATCGTCACATATATGCCATTCGAAAGCTGGTTCGAACGGTGAATGTAAAATAATTGACGTACGAGCGGGAGCTTACTAGGTGGAAGTGTACGAGTTCCTTCAAATTCCTTGATTTTAAAAGAGTTATCTGTGCTTTTTTCATTAACAGACTTTCTCCATAAGGTGTAGCAAAATTAATAGAACATATAATATTACTGATCTCCGTCCAAGTTAACAAGGAATGATGATGTAAATGGTTTAAGATAGCATGCCCTAGAATGAATTGTGGGAAGTTCATGTATTCATATTAAAGGTGTCCAAACTAGCAATGAGCCACTCAATTTCCCACTAGTAAATAACAGAACCAGAACCTTAGGACCAGAAGGTTATCAAATTTTGTTATCAAACATACAAAAAATACTATACTTACGAGGAAAATATTTGGGATCCCTGTTTCTATTCCCGGCCAAGTAAGTTTGTGGTGGGCATCATTGTGTTAATGGGTTTTCTCTGGATACGCTCATTTCCTCCCACTTTCTCATTCCCCCCAATTCTTCCATAATCATCCACTTGCCCTAATCATCGTCTGCCTTAGCCTAAAGGGCATAGTCATGGGACGTTAAATGGGACGTTAAACTGAAATATTTCATTTCATTTTCATTTTGAATAAAATAGGTTATGCTTTGCACTTAGTGCCTAGAAGGACAAAATGGTGGCCTTGGCAACGAACAAGTTCTGCGTGTCGTGGAAAATCAGCGCCCGGGGCAAGAGTATACGACGGCGCTCCCATACATATATTCCAAGCAATTTTTCCTATCTTTTTTCTTTTCCCCCTCGAATTTCCCCCCCCCCCCTTATTTCGGCGCCCGGAGCCGTCGCCCCGCTCGCCCCCCCCCCACGGCACGGCCCTGGTGTATACTAACTTAACTTTTATCAGAACATATCTCCATGATTACCTGCTGTATTTTTTCACAAAGATTCAGTAGCTTAATAAAAGGATTAAAAAAAAGTTTATTATATATTACGAGGGCAAGTCAAAAACTATCTACACTTTTCATTTTACAGTTTATTTACATGAAGCTAGGGTTATACTATGCATCTACGGTTATGAAAATAAAATGAAATCTTTAAGTTTTACGTCCCATGGTTATGCTAAAGGAGACGGTGATGATAAGAGATGAGTGAAATGTTGGAATGAAGAAAGTGGGAGGAAACGGGAGTACCCCGAGAAAACCCACGACCATGGTGTTTGTCCACTACAAAGTTCACACGGCGCGAGCTAGGATCGAACCAGGGACCCCAAACACCGGAGGTGAACACTCTACCACTGAGCCACCGCGTCCCCTTCTACGGTTATACTACTATCATTTTTATACGTAATCTTTCTCCTTATCAATGCACTTGGCCCAACGGTCAACGAGCTTACGTATTCCTTACAAATAAAAGGTCGTGAAGAAGCCACTTTTGCACCGCATTTTGCACGTCCAAATCTGAGGCAAATCGGCAACCACGCAAAGCATCCTTGAGTGACCCAAACAAGTGAAAGTCAGACTGATTTTGAAAGCAGCTGCTACCTCATCGATAATGATTCGCCAGAACCATCTTCCGAGCTTGCTGAATGTTGTCATCTGTAGTGGAGGTTGATGGCCGTCCTGCTCCCTCTTCATGTGTTACACTTGTTCGATCACTTTTAAATTTCTCGAGCCACAAAAGCACAGTTTTACGTGATAGTGCTCTTCTCCCATATTGCGATGATAATCTGCGATGAATGTCTGACCCTTTGATCCCCTCCGACCAGAGGAATCGGATCACTGCTCGTTGTACCTCTTTGGTGCAAACTTCTAATAAAGCAGCCATGATATATCTGCAACAGAAGGAAGACAAATGGAGGAATTAAGATCATACTTTCACAGCATTACCACAACAGTATAACAATAAAACATGCGAGGACAGAAGATAAAGTGCACAATGTAAGAAAAATTATGACAAAAGTGTAGGTAATTTTTGACTCGCCCTCGTAGAATAAAGTCATTTTAGGTTTACGAGGTCACACTATATATGTTAGCAATAATTTGAGAAGCCAGCCGTTTTGGGAGCCCTTAAATTCCGCGTTGCCACATCCTCTCTATAGTCCTATTTAGACCACAATCATAAATATCAATTTCAGTTTTCACTTATGCCGGTATATTTCTCAGTTACCTTTCCCACTTAATCTAATTCTAGAATGTCATATTAGGCCTGTTAACGTTTAACGTAAGAAAATTATACAGAGATGAGACATATGAATCGAAAAACCTCACTGAGCTGACCAAAGTCATATGGATAAATGTGAAATATCATGCGTAGTTTCCGAGAAAAATTAATTTTCCACAATCCTAAAAATGTATGCTATACAATAACCACACCACTATTTAAGATGTACTTGATGTATACTAGGGATGGCCAGTTGCGCAACTTTTACTTTCCGGAATCTGAAAAGTAAAATCGGAAAAATTCCGGAATTTTTCCGAATTCCAGGATTCTTCTGAAATCCGGAAAGTGAAATTTCCGGGAATTCGAATTCCGGTAAAGTTTGGCCATCCCTAATGTATACAGTTATTAACATCTTCATTATAACACTAATAAGACGACAGTACATACTATGATTAATGAGATAGAGTGCAAAATTATGATTAACAAAACCTTTAAACTTTCATCTTTTCAACATTTATTTTTTTTAATTTTTTATTATTTTTTTTTTTAGATTTAATGTTGTCCGAAAAATAATGAAATTCTTAGGGACGCATTTTGTACGAAACCTTAATTGAGTTTCCCCGTGGCTATTTAGATAGCATACGCGCCTTTGGCACAGGAGACCTGGGTTCAATTTCCGGCGGGACATCATGTGGTTCAGATCACACGTTAAGCTGAAGATCCACGTCTCATATAGCCGCGCTGCTGGAAGGGGCACTAAACTAAAATGAAAGAAAACTTAATAAGCAAAAGGCAAAATGCAAATGTTGAGTAATAATAATAATAATAATTCATGATTCAAGTCAGAGTAAATAGCCTCCAAGTAAGAATTTATTTAACAATTTTATTGGTTTTCAATCGTGGTGTTTGAAGCTGAGTGGGATTTTAACATTGCACTTGCGCAAGCAGTTGCGTAAGGGCAGTGATGTAACGCTGTTGCGCTCCTGCACGACGACTCCACCATACCAAAAAATTCATTAAAATTTTATAGAAGAATGTTGAAACGAAGGTATGCATAGAATAAGTTTATTTTTTTTTTATTAGAATCACAATAGTACGCCTAAGGATCACGCTTACTTATAAGATTGTAAGTTATTAGGATCACGCTAGTAGGCTTTATAAGATTGTAATCTTATTAGCATCATGCTAGTGTTTTCTACAAGATTGTAATTATTAGGATCACGCTAGTGGGCCTTATAAAATTGTAATCTTATTAGGATCACGCTAGTGGGCCTTATAATATTGTAATGTTATTAGGATCACGCTAGTGGGCCTTATAAGATTGTAATGTTAATAGAATCACGCTAGTGGGCCTTATAATATTGTAATGTTATTAGGATTACGCTAGTGGGCCTTATAAAATTGTAATGTTATTAGGATTACGCTAGTGGGCCTTATAATATTATAATGTTATTACGATCACGCTAGTGGGCCTTATAAAATTGTAATATTAATAGAATCACGCTAGTGGGCCTTATAAGATTGTAATGTTATTAGGATCACGCTAGTGGGCCTTATAATATTGTAATGTTATTAGGATCACGCTAGTGGGCCTTATAATATTGTAATGTTATTAGGATCACGCTAGTGGGCCTTATAAGATTGTAATGTTAATAGAATCACGCTAGTTGGCCTTATAATATTGTAATGTTATTAGGATCACGCTAGTGGGCCTTATAAAATTGTAATCTTATTAGGATCACGCTAGTGGGCCTTATAATATTGTAATGTTATTAGGATCACGCTAGTGGGCCTTATAATATTGTAATGTTAAAAGAATCACGCTAGTAGGCCTTATAATATTGTAATGTTATTAGGATCACGCTAGTGGGCCTTATAAAATTGTAATCTTATTAGGATCACGCTAGTTGGCCTTATAATATTGTAATGTTATTAGGATCACGCTAGTGGGCCTTATAAGATTGTAATATTAATAGAATCACGCTAGTGGGCCTTATAAGATTGTAATGTTATTAGGATCACGCTAGTGGGCCTTATAATATTGTAATGTTATTAGGATCACGCTAGTGGGCCTTATAAAATTGTAATGTTATTAGGATTACGCTAGTGGGCCTTATAATATTGTAATGTTATTAGGATCACGCTAGTGGGCCTTATAAGATTGTAATATTAATAGAATCACGCTAGTGGGCCTTATAATATTGTAATGTTATTAGGATCACGCTAGTGGGCCTTATAAGATTGTAATATTAATAGAATCACGCTAGTGGGCCTTATAATATTGTAATGTTATTAGGATCACGCTAGTGGGCCTTATAATATTGTAATGTTATTAGGATCACGCTAGTGGGCCTTATAAAATTGTAATGTTATTAGGATTATGCTAGTGGGCCTTATAATATTGTAATGTTATTAGGATCACGCTAGTGGGCCTTATAATATTGTAATGTTATTAGGATCACGCTACTGGGCCATATAAGAATATAATGTTATTAGGATCACGCTAGTGGGTCTTATAAGATTATAATGGTATTAAGATCATGCTAGTGAGCCTTATAATATTGTAATGCTATTAGGATCATGTTAGTGAGCCTTATAATATTGTATTGTAATGTTAGTAGGATCACGCTAGTGAGTCTTGTAAGATTGTAATGTTAATACATACCCACGTCCGTCCGTATGTTCGTTAGTTCATGTTATAATTGTTGAACGAAAGTTAATTTTGCTATATATATCTAGAGTGATAACTCGATCAAATTCGTTAATGGCGTCAATCTGTTAACATCTCCATGGGTAACGATAATGGTGGCTATCCGTATCATACATTCGTTTAAAAAAGGTACGTTTCGCGTAATGATAATATGCAACCCTCAAAACATTGAAGGTAGGCGGGTTGCATAAATATTTATGTGAAAATATATTTGTAATTCTTATTATAAACGTAAACCGTTTCATTCATAAGCGTGTTTCATGTGACCCCCCCCCCTCCTCACAAGGGCGACGATTTCTCTTTGGGGAGAGCATTCAGATGTGTGTTTTGTTGCAGACAAGGGTCTAAGAAGGCATATATGAGAATTTTAAGACAAATTGAATTCATTGTATATTGCCAAATATTGTATATTCATTAAAAAATACATATAACTATAAAAAATAAATATCCATAAAGGTACACGGGGAGCTACATGAGCATTAGGGAGATAGGCCCTCCAGCCCCTACAGGATCGGCACCCTTTCCCCCCTTTTACAGTCTCTAGCAGAGTTTATTTCTATTGTGTTAAGAGTTTGTACGTCAAATGAGGGTCGGCAAACACCTTTCAGCCTGGGTACGTGAAAACATAAATCCGGCTCTGCATGCATTACTCTAATATATTCCCATGTAATGTTAGTAAGCCCGCCGATACGAAATTACCATACGTAAGTATTTGTGTCTGAACGTGAGGATTATATATGTGTCAGAGTGCAGGCGTTTATCTTGGTATATTTAACAGTTTGTAAATTGCAGTGTTTGGAGATTATGTGGCTAGTTCGTCTAACCAGCGCCTGGCGTGACGAGACAGGAATTCGTTACAATGACCTGAAAGGAGGATAAAGTTAAACTTTTTTTTTTTTCAACCAGAGCAATAATTTATTTTATTGCAGATTCGTTGGCGCCTTTCATTGATTTCCTTCGATGACTCAATAATAGTCTGGACCCTCGTTTTCTTTCTTTCTTGGTCAATATAAGCTCAACATGAATTCTGAATGCTTTTCACTGTCCTCATGCAGAGCGCCTCCTTGAATTTTCATGAATAACGTAAGAACAATGCAGAGTGCTGGAGACACAGAAAGTAAGCCATCTAATTCTCCATTCCACCTTGCTTTTAAACAAGTATAAACGAAACTATGTGTAAACAAAGTACTTCGATTTGCTGTTTGTGTACACTGATACACACTGTATACTCTACATATAACAAGCTACAGGTGAACTTTGTGGTGAACAAACACCGTGTTCATGGGTTTTCTCGGGCTTCTCCCGTTTCCTCCCACGTTCTTCATTCCATCATTTCATTCATTATTTCATCATCACCGTCTCCTTTAGCCTAGCCGGCATAACCGTGGGATGTAAAATTCAAAGATTTCATTTCATTTCATTTCTATATATAGCAAAATACATATACAGGGTGTTTCAAAACAACACCGACAACATTTTGGAGGTGATTCCTGACACCAAGATAAGACAAAAAGTATAGATCACCCTGGGTGTACAAATGCATCCTTTCGGATTTATAGTCTGCTGAAAAAATTTTAAAAAAATGAACTTTAAAGGTCCATAGCTCCAAGATTATGGAAGCTGTCGTAGTCGGATTAAGACTTCACTTAGGAACTAATATGTCTGCTATCCGAAAATACATGTTTCAGAATCCTAAGGTACTCACCTAATAACTTTTATAGAGAAAGTTTGTTTACGGCATATAATTTAAAGTACTCACCAACCACTTCTATAAGAATTATTGCGGAAGTAACGCAGGATTCTGAAAATTGGATATTTGAGGACACATACTACTTCTTAAGTGAAGTCTTGATCCGACTACGGTAGGTCCCATAGTTTTGAAGCTATGGATTTTTAACGTTCATTTTGTTCATGTTTTCGGCAGCCTATAAGTCCTAAAGAAGCATTTGTGCACCCAGGTTGGTCTATACTTTTTGTCTTATCTTGGTGTGAGGAATCACCTCTCAAACGTTGTCGGTGTTGTTTTGAAACACCCTGTATACATATATCACATACATATAACAAAATTGAACATTTCTAGTAATATAATTTTAATATAAAAGTGTTTCAATATGTTTAAAACTAAGAAGATAAAGCACTAACGTTCAGTAATATTAAAAAGAATACAGTGGAATTTAATACTAGGTGATTTCCGAACAATAAACATGGAAGATTAATAAATTGGGAGTATACTAAGTCAAAGATTGCATGGATAAAGTACTTATGATTATATTAAATGAAAGAAGTATTAAAATTATTAAAATTACACTTACTGTTTACTACAAAATAAATACAAATGTTATTTGAAAACCAAGACAACATGATAAGTCATCAATTACCGTTGAGTTCATTTTTCTACTGGCTGCCTTTAACCTAGATTTTTGGGTATTTCATATTCTGGTCACACTGTAATTTCTATGGATAGCAACACTGAAAAATCTTCCGATTCATATTTACGGATGTAGAATAACATTTATTGTCTATTATTGTGGTAAGTTACATTTCATTATCTCTTTTCACTTACAAAAAAAAAACGGCCAAAAGAAAAATGGTTAGCTTTTGTATTATTTTTAGTAGTCTGCCTCCTTAATGGGAAGTAGACATTTGAAGACTGGAGGGCAGATCATTAATAAGAAAGAGAAGTTGAAGAGGTCGATCATTCCAAATATCTGGGAGGTATTTTGACGAGAGGTGCTTACTGTACCAACGAGATCAGGTCAAGAATTGCCGTAGCCAAATAAGCACTCAACAAGAAAAGATCACTCTTAACTAGCAGGCTCAATATTGAACTAAGAAAAAAGTTGGAAAAGTGCTGTATATGGAGTATTGGACTGTAGGAAATAAATATTTAGGGAGCTTCAAAATGAGGTGTTGGAAGAAGATGGAGAAGATAAAATGAATAACAAACGATGTTTTAAAAAGGATAGGAGAGAAAAGAACGCTTCTAGCCACCATCCTTCGTAGGAAGGCCGATTGGAAAAAATGAAATGACATCTTTAGTTTTACGTCCCACGCTTATGCCGGTTAGGCTAAAGGAGACGGTGATGATGAGAAATGACTGAAATGGTAGAATGAAGAAAGTGGGAGGAAACGGGAAAACCCCAAGAAAACTCACGAGCACGGTATTTGTCCACCACAAAGTCCACACGGCGCGAGCTGGGATCGAACCAGGGACCCCAAACACCGGAGTTGAATGCTCTACCACTGAGCCACCGCGCTTTTAATCTAATTTGAAACATCTATTTTTATTAGTAGAAGTATAAATTTTGAAGTTCGATAAATATTAGTTGTAGTATTTTTGACAATATATGTCTATTTTGAGACTGAAAATATTTGGTATTAATTTGACAAGAAATTACTGTTTAATCCGATACCTTATTATTATTATTATTATTATTATTATTATTATTATTATTATTATTATTATTATTATTATTATTATTATTAAGCGTCAAACTTAGAACACACACATGCTGTCACCACATAGAGTTATTTCATATATTAAAGTAGGTCAGAAAGTCTCGAAAGAATTCCCACCACGCTAGACATGGGTGATGATGATGATGATACCCTCTCGTCAACTGGTGACTGGGAGGAGAAGGGTCGGAAGAAGAATTTCCTTTGATAAACTAAGAACGTCAGATGATGTGTTCTCTTAGACGGTTAGGGAATGTGGTTAACCTCCGAGAGGAGACGAAGCAGACGATGTAATATGGCCCTGGAATTTCTTCGTGCCAGGAACTCGTGCGGCTTTATCTTCATAGTTTTGATGTTAACTTGGATTATAACAAAGTCATTTCAAAGCAAATTATTACATACATACATGCAAGTTAACGCAAATTTCATTTTCCATTTTCCAGAAGTTTTATGTTAGATAGGTTGCATTAAATTCAGAATATCTGAGAACACAACATTAAAAACAAAACAAAAAAAAAAAAAACATTTTGCAGACAAGAAACGGGAAATAATTACACTGTTCTACAAATTTAAGGAAGTTTAACTTAATAGAGACATGAGGAGCTATTTTTAACTACTTTTAGGATTCTGAACAAAAAAAATTACATTTAAAAGCGAGATAGGTTTTTGTTTTGAAGTTTTATAGAAGGAAAGAAAGACAAACACAGGAAATAATGAGAAATTTATGTATATTAAAGGTTTTCATGACGAAAGTTCCAATATGTTCACAAATTGTGAACTTTTTTCGTAGGTACGAAGAACTTCGTACAATTTTTGTATACAATGTTTGTGCCACTTTACTCGCAGGGAAGTGGTTAAATTTACGAGAATAGGAAAGCAGGTATATATATATATATATTCTTTTAAACCCATGACGAAACCTGATAATTTTAATAAATCGACGTCACTGAAACTGTACAATATAGTCGTCCCCAATGCTCTTGACAAGTAATTTCTAACTCGATGCTCTGTGATGTCACAGTCTGATTATGTCATTCCGAGTTACAGTGTTGCCAACCCTACTGATATTTCAGTAGTTCTACTGAATTTTCGACTTACATACTAATCTACTGATGGATTTTTTTAAAAATAATTATTGATATTTCCACTAACAGCCGTACAGGATAAGCTTTTGGCTGTAGAAATGATCCTAAAGAGACTAAAAGACCCTTACAATAAATTCTACATACAATTTCTTGATTTTGTATTGCCTACATTCAATAGTTTAAACATACAGATGCAGGACAAAAGTCCTTATACTTTCCTTCTTATCTAAATTCGTATGGTGCATTTTAAGCCTTCCTAATTCAAGTACAGAGGCGGAGCATGTAATTTCTCACATTATTCATCACCTAAAACTTAATATTATAACAAAGGTGTGATTGAAGATCGGAACTTTCACGCTACGTTATGAACTTTTGTATGAACTTCACGTGTTGAACTTCTTGTTTATGAAGCTTACTTCGCAATTATAGAAATTTACTTTGCAATAGGCATCTTAGATCTAGCAATATTTTCGGACGGAAAACTCTTCATAATGGATACAGTAGATATTGTTTTCTTCAACACTTGTTGAGTACGGTGGGCATTGATTACACCACACTCACACACTCATCGCTTAAGTTTCTTTGGAATATTTTTTTCTTTCACATCGGCGATTCTTAAACTGTGGTCCGCGAATCTTTTGGGGGAACTTGAAAGTATAGTTAAGGGACTACATGTCAAATTAAATTTCACTTAACTTCATTATGATAAATACAGGTATAATAATCATGTTGTTCAATTTTAATTAACCTTTCCTTTTGTCAAATGTAACATTTTACAGTCAAATAAATGTACACTCATGTCCAAAATTATTGTCACATGTCTATAAATATCTTTTTGTAGGAATATAATTTGATAACGAATTCGTCCGGTATTTCTTATAATGTTAGTATGTGTATAATCGACAAAGACATGTATGCGGCAAATTTCATGTCAAAAGAGCAGTAAATAAGAACAATAAAACAAAAATAAAACTTTCTTGTCCATTTAGCAACATTTTGTTTTACGTATTCTAATTTTCGTATTTATCATTCTTTTCCTATGAAATGTACCACAAATAGGCTATACATTTCCCGATTATACACATAGTATCAATATTAAAAATACCCTGCAAAATCATTATCAAATTATATTCTTGCAAGAAGACAGTTATAGATAAGCGACAATCATTTTGAACGTGAGTGTACATTGTAAACAATCAATAACCAAATAAGAGTTGTCAGGCTCGGAAATTGGTCGTTTCAGGTTTACTTCCCTGATGAGTATTTCAAGTTGTATCAGTGTTCTGAGAATTCAATACGAATTGGTTACGTATAACTGTTTTCTATTAAAGAAAGTGACATGGGTGCGGCAAATGACAATAAAAGAGGACCTCAAAAGCACAATGTTTAAGAACATGTTTTTTCACATACAAAACCTCCATGATGTCCCACGTTCAATATTTGATAATTCCACATTCTTTCCAGCTATGGCATTCGATTAGTTGAAACAAGTAAAAACAAATAGTGAAAATAATTATTTATACAAAATTGATATGAATTTTCTTATCAAATTGTACTTTTATTTAGTGCCGTATAGAGGTCTGCACGGGCTCGGGACTACAAAGTATATAAACTTCGGTCCCGGGCCGCGCTCAGGCTGTAAAATTTTTAAATATACAACCATATTTCTCGGGCCTTTTCGGGACTCAATTTGTAAATATACTGTACAACGATATATATATATATACTGTTGCACCGTTCTTTCTGGAGAACTTTTAAAGAACAACTGCAAAATTAAACCTCTAATTGCAGTCAATAAAAATACAATTTTGCGTCAATTATTAAGTTTCTGTAATACGGGCTTATTTCGGGCTTTGGTTATCACGCGAGCTCGGGTCGAGCTCGGGCCTACATGCTAAAACATATTTTGGACTCGGGTCGGGCCTCACATTGTAAATTCAAGAGCCGGGTCGGGCTCGGCCTAAAAATTCCGGCCCGTGCAGACCTCTAGTGCCGTGCCAGTGGGAGGGCGAGCGGAGCGACGAAGTAAGGGGTCACAAAATTCGGGAGGAAAAAAGAAAAGAAGAAAAAAGAGAGGGAAAATTATTTGGAATATTTTAGATCAACAGCAGTACGTACTTACTGCTCCTTGGAATATTTTAGATCAACAGTAGTACGTACTTACTGCTCCTTGGAATATTTTAGATCAACAACAGTACGTACTTACTGCTCCTTGGAATATTTTAGATCAACAACAGTATGTACTCACTGCTCCTTGGAATATTTTAGATCAACAGCAGTGCGTACTTACTGCTCCTTGGAATATTTTAGATCAACAGCAGTGCGTACTTACTGCTCCTTGGAATATTTTAGATCAACAGCAGTACCTACTTACTGCTCCTCTCCTGCTTTACGAAGTGGTCCTATGATGTTACTCATGTTAGTAAAATGCATGTGCACATATATAAAATGGAAGGAAAAGAAGTAATAAAAAGTACTAAAAAATCAAGGAAAAGCAGGTTACACCATTGTGGCGCTTCACGGCTGGTCTGTTGACCTCACTCATATGTACGGGGGCGCCGTCGTATACTCTAGCCCCGGACGCTGATTTTCCACGGCACGGCACTGCTCTTGGTAGCAACTATGACAGTGTTACCTTTATATTTGGAAAACAGAATGAGGCAAAGAAGAATTCCTAAAAGCTATCGTGAAGGTGAAACAATAATTACATCTGTAAGCACTACACAGAAACACATCCTTCCGTTTAACGTTGTAACTAGTTTCCTTGATTTTATTTGAGAAAGTGTAACGTTAAAATTGTAGTGGTACGTGTGTTGAAACGAAAAGGTCACTGGGAGAATTGCAGGGAGAGGGAGAGTAACAAGACGGTGCCAGTTCGTATCTGTTTCAAACTATTCAACATATGACCCTTTGCTTTCTTCTTCGTCATAACTTCCTTTTTCCTTTCTTTGCTTCTTTTCCTGAAAACTTTGATCGAATTTTCCTTTTCTTCTTTAAAAAAAAAAGAAGTCCGTAAAGAACAAGGGCGGAAAGAGAAGAATAGGTATAGGAATCAATACGCTGGACGTCTTAAAAAAAAAAAAAAAAAAAAAAAAAAAAACAGAGCCTTTTTGAATCACGAAAGGGCTAGTAAACGTGTGGATAACGTGTTATGTATTTTATATTTAGGTTTCTTATTTCTTCGCTTATCAACGTGATTACGTAACAGTTTGGAAATTCAATTTTGTCTACTTTTTTTTTTAACCTTCCCTTCCCTTTTCTGCTTCCGAGTCTGAAATGAAACTCGAAAACTAGCCAGGAAAGAAATACCTATTACGAGGGATGATCGAAAAATAGGATACAAAGCCTAATATGGCTTATGTGTAACACATAGCTGGAAGGTTAACATACCTGTTGGTAGAGGGCACCCAAGAGTCGTCCAGGATGTAATTACAGTTTTTGTTCAACCGCTTATCACAACGGCAAATAAAGTTTTCCATACCATTTACACAGAAATCCGCGTCAAGTTCTTGTAGTCACCGTCAGGCATCGGTGTTGGCATAATCACATGCCTGATGATAATGGCGATCATTTTTTGCTTTAGAGCAGGGAAAAGGTGAAAGTCACTGGGACTAGGTCAGGGCTGTAGAAAGGGTGTTCTGGACGTTCAAGCGTAACGTTAGTGGTTGAAGTAGTAGGTCAACGCTGTGTCCAGAGTTGTCATTAACAATATTGGTCCGTCTTTCTTTGAAGGCGTAACACCACTTCCCTACCACTTTGCTTTGAAATTTAGCCATCCTCATACACCTCTAGAGTCTTGCCTGTGAATATCATTTTTGTCCCACAGGAACCACACCACCAGCGTTGCCAACCTGGTGAGAACATATTATCGTACGCAGCACTTAAAATTATCGTTTTTGTCGTAAAATTTTCGTATCTTTGTTTTCAGTCTCAATATCAAGCTTTATTATTATTATTATTATTATTATTATTATTATTATTATTATTATTATTATTATTATTATTATTATTATTATTATTATTATTATTATTATTATTATGAAACTAACATGAACGTTTGCAGCTAAAACTATAATTAACAATCTAGATAAGAAACAAGATTCGAGCTTAATTCTTCACCAGTCTATTGAAAAAATTCTAATTTTCCTTCAAAACTTTATGTATTTACTTGGGAAAACTTCTTTAAAATACATTAAGTAGCTAGTAATTGCCCCTTTTTGATCCTTTTTCTATGTAAGTGGTCGTGGCCCTCGGTTTGATTACAGGTAGAGTCATGTTTTTGCGGTACAAATAGTGGTTTGGATCAGTTTTACAGTACGTACCATTTGACACAATATAGGTGTTCAAAATGTATGTTAAACTGCAATGATCCAGTAAAGTAATTACGTAGTAATAATTAACTATGTAAACAGGTGAGATGGTTTTGGGGTTTTGAAGTACGATAAATGTAAAATGTAGTTAACAGTGTGACATAAAAATATTTAAATTACTAGCCGGCTAACTTTAATTTGCTTGGATTATTTACCTTCTCGAGACGCCTTGAGTAATTTTGTCACATACTCGTATGTTCCAAATTCATACTCTCTTTCATGCAATGAATAAAATTTCTTTCGAAATTCGAATTTCAAACACCTCCAGAATTGTTTTTGCTTCTTAACAAGAGTCGTTAAATTATCGTATACTTTCCTATTATCGTACAGCATCTATCGTACATCGTAGAAGGGTCAAAATTATCGTATGATTCGATAATTATCGTACATGTTGGCAACGCTGCACACCACTGACCTCACTTCTACTCTTGACGAGTCACTAATTTTAATGTCTGCTTCTGGGGTATACATGATCAGAATCCGAAATCTTCAAACCTGCACCAAGATAGACATTATTAGTCTACAAAGAAAGTTTCGTTAAGAGCCTGCCTTACTAAAAATAATATAAAATTTACCATTTTTCTTTTGCTTGTTTATTCATCAGTAAAAGGAGATAATGAAATGCAAGTCACCACAATCATAGATAACGCTATTATACAACAGAAAATATGAACCTGAAGAATGTTCAGTGTTGCCATCCATAGAAATTACAGTGTTGCCAGAAAAACAATTTCCCTAAAATCTAAGTTAAGACAGCGAGTAGAGGAATGAACTCAACTGCATTTGATTATGTATCATGTTTTTTAGGTTTCTTGTGAACTACTTTTTAATTAGCATTATTATTTAGTATTAATAACTGTATATTAAAACTATTTTGTTTATTACAAACTAAATACAACTATTATTTAAAAAGTAGTTCACAGGAAACCAAAACAATACGATACGTAACCAAATGCAGTTGAGTTTGTTCCTCCATTCGCTGTCTTAACTTAGATTTTAGAGAAATTGTTTTTCTGGCAACACTGAACATTCTTCGGGTTCATATTTTCTGTTGTACAATAGCATTATCTATGATTGTGGTGACTTGCATTTCATTATCTCCTTTCACTGATGAATAAACAAGCAAAAGAAAATTTGTATTATTTTGTATTAGTTGAATTTTGTATTATTTTTAGTAAGGCAGGCTCTTAAGTTACAGTAAATGACATAAAAGTTTCATGCGTTGTAACCTTTATTTCGATCGTCCCTCGTACTCATCATCTCTTTTCTATACATGTGTTAGTTTTTGTAACATCTGTGTGACCGGAATTCGAATTTTTTTTCTTTGTTTCTACTTTTTTATATATAATATACTGTGCAGTAGTTTAATTTTTAGCATTTCCTGGAGTCATTTTGTAATGTTACACTTGTTTTCTTCTTTTCCACATTTTCTAAAGCAAAATAGAATGTAAAAATATCTTGATTTTGACTCTATTGCATACGTTTCCTAACTTTTAATCTGGTGTAGGCTACCTTGATATGATTTCAGATGCGAAAAAACTATTTTAAATCTTGTTTACCCTCTACGGCACAAGTTTCAGTAACTTATGGCCCGCGATCTCTTGCTTATCTTCCATGACCCTTTATGAAATACAATTAGATTTAGGGAACCACTTCTCTAACATATGTACCGATACTTATCAATTTAATGTAAACATGCGAAAAGGCTGCAACTTATCAGATCAATATGGCGTTGGACCACCTTTGGCACTTACAATAGTTCTGATGCAACGTGGAGCAGATTCAATAGATGTTGTGAATAGTAGCAAGTGGTATGTTATATCAGTGTTATATCAGTGTTTCTCAACCTTTTTTGACTGACGTCAGACTTTGCTGGACTCCAGCACATTGCGACATATTACAAATAATAATATTAATATCTATTATAATAGTGAAACCTATTAGTATTTATAATGACTCTATACAGCACTAAGGATTATTGCTACCGCTGGAGGTGTTGACTGGTAGTCTGTCTCGATTTTAACTAATTATTATTAAATTCTTCATCATTTTTAAATTCTAAAATTTCGCGACACACCTTAAGAGACTGCGTGACACACCTGTATGTCGCGACATATCGGTTGAGAACCACTGTATTAAACTATTCCGCGTGCAGTACTATATTCAGTTTCGTGAGAGAGGATAGACACGGAAATCTGCATCGTATTTATGTCTCTAAAACGGATCACATATGTTCAATTATGTTCAGTTCCGTAGATTGGGTGTGCAAGAAGAGGTGTTCGACTTTATCCAGATGTTACTCAAACTGCGGGTGCATTATCATGCTGGAATATAGTGTCATTGCCCAGAAACATCTGGATCATAGGATGCACATAGTTACCTAAAGTGGTAACTGTACATAATCATGAACAGTGACTGTTCCGGTAAGTGTCAGCACAGACTCACTAAAATCCAGGATATTGGAAAGCAACATAGAACCACCGCCATGTTAGCAGAAACACTGTGGATCATATGGTTCTTTGGACGTCCGCTACACATAAACACGTTTATTTGAAATACGATGAACCATAATTCATCCGACTATATCATGCGTTTTCAGTCATCAGCCTCCAAGTTGCGTATTCGTGGCACTATTAGCATCGTACTAAAGCGTTATGGTCTCTTATCAGCAGTTTTGTCCATGCAACCTGACCACGTATATTCATGTCATATGATTTACGATACAGGCTGTGGGATATACTGCTTTCTTTCTCCGTCACTTGACCGCAGTTGCATGAAGGTTTAGAGTGACAATCCACTTTAATGTTCTGGTTTTCCTTCATTCTGTCACTGACGGTTTCCTTCTAAAGCTTCACTGTTACTCTTCACCAATCTTGTTTCGCAGTGAGTTCTGTTGACCGTCATCGTGGAAACTGTCCCTTGCGACAAACCCAACACACTTGCCGCTTTCGTCACGCTGAAACCACAGAACCAAGTGCCAATAATTTGCCCTCTTGGGAAATCAGAAACGTAGTCTGAGCTCTCAGGTTTCTATACGGTTAGGGTACGCGTCTTTGGCCCATAAGATCCAGATTCGTTTCCTGCTGAGGGATTATGTAGCTCGGATCCCATGTTTAGCTGTAGGTTGACGTCTCGTATAGCCTCGCTGCTGAAAAGAATGATAAAATCTAAAAACCAATCAACCAATCAGAGATGTCGTCCATTTTACACTATCACCGTTTGCTCAGTTCACTGCAGATTTCCGTACCATAACACACTATCACCAGTACCCCGGCGCTACAGTGGCCGCTTGACCATTGCTAACTTAGATATCTGACGTGGAAATACGCCTCTAAGGATGGAAGTAGAACGAAGAGATCTTGGTCAAGCAGCCATTTCAAATCTGAAAAATATTTTGACAAGAGACGTTTATTACACGAAAGAGATTAGCTCAAGAATTGCCGTAGTCAAAAAGGCATTCAACAAGAGATGTTCATTCTCAACTAGCAAGCTTCACATTGGACTAAGAAAGACGCTGGTCAAGTGATATATATGGAGTATGAAATTGTATGATTCGGAGACTTGGACATTATGGAAGAAGTTAGAGAAGAAATATTTAGAGAGCTTTCAGATGTAGTGTTGGAGGAAGATGGAGAAGATAAAATGGACGGAAAGAGTAACAAACGGTGTTATTTTAAAATGGACAAGAAAGAAGAGAACAGTTTTAGCCACACATCCTTCGTAGGGAATCCCGTTGGATTGGAAACATCTTGCGAAGAAAATGATCTTATTCATACCGCAATAAAGAGAAAGATGGAAGAAAAGCAAGGCGTAGGAAGAAGATGAACACGAAAAATAGAAGAAATATTGGAAGTTAAAGGAGGAAGCTGAAGATAGAGAAACATGGAAAAAATATTTACAGACTCTAACCTAACGAAAAGCAAGAAACCCTCTTTAGCACCAGGACCTGCCAAAACGCAGAATACTTAATAATAATAATAATAATAATAATAATAATAATAATAATAATAATAATAATAATAATAATAATAATAATTGGTCTAGGAATTAATTCGTGCGGTTGGTACGCACACATTGAAGCTGTAGTACAAACACAAAATACATAAATACCTTAAGAAAAATATTGTCCATCGCTAGCCACCACTTTCGCTCATCTGTCAGGCAATGTACGGATTCCGTGGCGAAAGAAGTCCTCATCCTTGGAAGCGATCCAGTCAGAGACCCATGTTTCGATATCTTCTGAAGAAGTAAACCGCTGTCCAATCAAATCGTTGTTCATGCAATCGAACAAGTAGTAGTCCGAAGGAGCAACGTCTGGTGAATACAGCGGGCGGGGTAAAACTTCCCATCCGACATTTTCTAAATAGGTTTTGACCGGTTTTGCGACATGTGGGCGAGCGTTATCATGTTGAACAATAAGTTTATCATATCTGTTCTCCCATTCTGGTCGTGTTCTGGCCAGAGCTTGCTTCAAACGCATTAATTGTCGTCGATAACGTTCTCCATTCATAGTTTCACCCGGTTGCAGCAGCTCATAGTACACCACACCTTTCATATCCCACCATATGCACAGCATAACCTTTGCACAGTGAATATCTCGTTTTGGTTGTAATGGACCTGGTTCACCTGGTTTCACCCAGGCCTTTTTTCGTTTAGGGTTCTCGTAATGGATCCACTTCTCATCACCCGTAATAATTCGATGCAGAAACCCCTTTCTGCTCTGTCGTTGAAGCAGCAATTCGCAAATGTTTTTTTGTCTTTCAACGTCTCTGTCTTTCAATTCATGTGGAACCCAATGTGACATCTTTTGAATCATTCCCATGGCTTTCAAGCGTTTGGAGACTGTTGTTTGATCAACGCCTAATGCTGCTGCAAATTGTTCCTGCGTTTGACACGAATCCTGCTCGAGCAATGCTGTCAATTCTTCGTCTTGAAATTTTTTTGGCTGTCCAGCTCGCTCTTGATCTGCCAAGCCGAAATCACCACTTCTAAACCGTGCAAACCACTTCTGACACGTTCGCTCAGCTAGAGCATGGTCACCATACACTTCCACCAAAATACGATGACTTTCAGTCGCACTTTTCTGCATGTTAAAGTAATGCAGCAGGACACCCCGCAAAAACACTTTATCAGGCACAAATTGCGCCATGTTCACTTAACTACAAACTGGTGTTGTTGACGCTTTAATCCACTGCCCTATACTACGAACGATACGCGATGACAGGGGTTTGCAACACATGTGTGGATACACGGAACTGTGGGACGCTCCGTTCGTTGCGCCATCTCTTGTCCACCCGCACGAATTAATTCCTAGACCAAATAATAATAATAATAATAATAATAATAATAATAATAATAATAATAATTTAATAACATATTTAAAGTGCTAATAACAGCGTTAGCTAAGTATAGCACTGTAAAAGGTAATTGAATATTTGCGCATAATACAATTTAAAGACTTAAGATTCAATGTTAGTGCCATGTAAGTATACAATTGAATATTAAATAGTTTAAGACTGAGTTATATACAGTAAACTATAACAAAGTAAAATCTCTAAAATACCCTAATCTTAAAGACTAGATTGTCTAATAATAAAATATAGGTCCAACTATAACTATTTATTAAAAAGAATCATGTCTGAATTGTTATAACAGCATAAAACATTATAAAACTACTAAAAACCTAATACAAGCCTGATTTCTAAGAGTCCAGTCTTCTGTTATTATACATAGTAAGTACTTAATATAGAATTCCTGTACCGTTCTTACACAATAAATTTGCTTTCCTTACTCTGTGGGTTGATACTCTGTATATTATTTGTAAGATACTGACTGTATAACTTATTTTCTAGAACGGACTCCTACATGTTTTATAAACCCTTCTTAGAGCCTTTTTATTTTATCATTATTTGTTTTGCTAATGTTTGACCAAATCGCACTTGCGAATTCAAGTTTAGATCTGATAACAGTTTTATATAGTCTTATATATGTGCTGCTGTGATTCTTGTAGTTCGACCAGTTTGTAAGTAAATTATCTGTTGCGATATTTGCATGTTTAATAACGTCATTCACATGAAGGTTGAATGTGAGTTGATGATCGAAAGTTACTCCAAGGTCCCTGACAGATAGGGCTGGATAACCCCCATGGAGGCCCAGGCCTAGAAAAAATACGTGGCCCTTGCTCACTTCGCTTAATAGACTTCGCTCCGGGGTCTACACTTCTGTGAAAGTACAATAGAAAAATTAAGGGAATATGTTTAATATTTTTTTTATCATATTTGATCTTATGATGTCGATTTTACCTTGAATGATTCTTTTTTAGACAGCCAGCTGAGATTTTGATTAGAGTGGAGGCCCGTCCACCTGAAGGCCCGGAGCTACAGCGCCCTGAGCCCCCTCTTAATCCGGCCCTGCTGCCAGATTATACCTTTTCTATAGTTTTACCATTTATACTATATTTTGTTACCAAATACTGAATTTTCTTTGTGTTTACGTTATATGTTTACATTTACTGCTATTATTTGATGCTCATACCCGTTATCACACGCTCATTTATAAATACTATCTAATGCCTTTTGAATGGTGTTTTGTCCTTTACACTAATCACCGTTTTAAAAACTTTTACATTGTCAGCATGTAATAAAACCTTTACATTCTCAAGATTGTACATTATATCATAAATAAAAACCGTAAACAGTAATGGTCCTAGGTCCTAGGTTATAATAATAATAATAATAATAATAATAATAATAATAATAATAATAATAATAATAATAATAATAATAATAATAATAATAATAATAATAATAATAATAATAATAAATGTCTAACGTATTTACCCCTCCAGGTGTAACCAAAATGATAAATATCTCCACCTCTGCGCCTTTAGAGAATCCAAGTATTTGTTTGCATTTTATGCTGTGTTTTCCTATCTATCATTTTAATTATTTGTTCCATGAGACTCTACAACCTATGACGTGGGAGACCTGGGTTTGATTCCCGGCGGGACCTCATGTGGTTCGGATTCCACGTTAATCAGTAGATTCCGTCTCATATAGCCTCGCTGGTGAAAGGGACGTTAAACCCAAAATCGACTCAACTGAAGACTCTACAAATTGAATTTTCCATACTTACTCTACACTTTAATGGAAGTTTGGAGTTTCTTTCATGCTTCAAAAGACAAGAGAACTAGTGACTTTTGGGCCCCAAATTGCCCGAGGCTCAAGTCCTTGATGTACTCTTGACATTTTGATAACACTGGAACTCATCAACTACACGTACTTTAAATCTCTTCAAATTCCTATTATATCACTTGGATAGGATAAAATAGCACCATGTGGCAAATATCCCTTCCCTCATTCCGGGGGAAGGAATCCACATTTTCCGATCCCATCCGATTACCATTGTCCAATGAATGTAAATAATCGTGTATATCTACAGCTAATTCAATCGACATATATGTTTTTAAAGCGACCGAATTAGAATAGCAGAAAGTAGGACAAAACAATAGACAGTCGGGTAGTTACAGGTACTTCGTAACGATTGTTAGAGGTACTTCGTAACGATTTCCCGCGACAATTCATATCTAGTACGTATAGCTACAACAAAACAAAGGCACACACAAATAGCATTACTGGTTTTATTAAACTTTTTCTATCTTTTTTTTTTTTTGTGTGTGTGTGAATTCGAAACAAACTAAAAAAAAAATGCTTTGTTTTTGGAAAAAGCTAGAAAATAAAAGAACAACCGAAACAAAGAAACAATTTGCGGCAATTGGTTTTTCGTTTTAAACAATGCGAAAAACATTATTACAGTTTTATTTTGTCTTTTGAATTATTCTGTGTCGTATCGTCTACATTTTGCAGACAAAGAATGAACTGTCGGTAGAAAAAGAAGAAAAAAAAACTTGTGAAGGGACAAGGCTCTTTTGCGTGATATATCAAAGATGGCACAAAAATGTCCAGACAGCATGACGCGACCTCTTGAAAAGATCCTGTAATTCTGTTCTATAAATACGGAAAACTAATAAAGTTAGATTAAAACAAAAGAGGGCAGACAGATCTTGTATATGTTTTAGCCTATATTTTCCCGTTGAATCTTTTGTATCATGTACATTTACTAAATCATATTTTAACTATAAAAGATTTATTTGTTAGTGCACGGGAGGTATGAAAAGGGTAACAGCACAGCATTGTGTGTGTTTGTTTTAAAAGCGCATGGAAGTTGCAAGTCGAAGATCTGAGTGATTCAGGGGCGAGAGGTGCGGTGCGTTTGGTGATAACGAATGGTAAGCGACCAGTCAGGCAGGTTCATTGCTGCAGTGCGCACTGCGGTATAGACATTTTTACACTTACTTTACCCTCCTTTTTTTTCTTTCTTTCAAATAATACGTACTACCCCTCTGTGAGTGCTTACAGTACTTGAATTTCGGTCGTAAAAGGCGTAAACTCACTAGTTTGTTTACTGTTTTTCGTTTATTTTTGTGTTAAACTTTCTCCGTTCTCCCTCCCCCTCTAATGTGAGCCTTAGACTAATCCACACACACTGCAAAATAAAGTCAGTTCTTCTCCTTCTTCTCGGAACTCGTTGATACACTTTCTCGTCGCAGTCTGTATTAAATTAAATGACCAAACTTGTCCTCTTTCCCACAAGTTGTTCACCATAAATCACAAAACTTCTGCTTTAGTTTGGAGGGTATAAAACCGTGAAGATGTATAACCTAAACATTTATGCATTTCCTAGCTTTAAAAAAAAAAAAAAAAAAATGGTGAGCTGTGATGGAACGTTTACCTGTGAAGTTCACGATTTTTAACCCTGTTAATTTTTTGTGAACTATGTATAACCCCACCTCCCACTCTAAAATGAATGCTAGCTTTTAAGTTGAAGTTAGTGGACCATAACTATTAAATATTAGTTTCTACGCAGAATCGTATTTTTATTTTCTGTCAAGTGTAATTCCGAAAAATACTTGTATACATTCCCCTACGGTTTTAATGTAAGAATTGTTAATTGCTCTGATAAAGTTTTATTACGAAATTTCTATGTGTATATAAAAGAAGAATTGGAAACTGTCCAGGCCAAACTGCTTAAATTATAGAAAATTGAAATTATTTGGATAGTATCTGACTCCTTATAATGTAAGGTAATTGTTTTGATACTGTTTTTTTTTTTTTTTTAATGAACATTCACATTTAAAATTTGCATTCACCTCCTTTTAAACCGAAATCATTTTCTCGTCGGTCTACTGCAAATCAGATGGGCAATTGCCTGTTTGCTCCATTTAATTGGTTCCCGGTGCTGACACTCGGCCGAAAAGGTGTAAAAGTCTTTTCAGACCAGCCATCCTGAGTGAGTTTTTTTTTTTTCCCTGGGATTTCTTTATTCACACAAGCAAGTGTCGGGATGATGCCTTACATAAAGGCTTTAGACCTCTTCCTTTCTCACTCGTTTCTTTCTTCCTACCCCAACTTCTCTGTGTAGTGTGGCCACTGAAGGACGCCATCCCTAATACTTAACGGGCTAAAATGTCCATAGACGCTCGTAATTCCTAATTTAGTAGGGGGACACTGTCCCTCCAGTACTATTGTCAACCCACTATCCTTGCAAAATAAAAAGACATTATAATTTGTAAAATCAAATATTTACTGATCTTGATTATCTTAATTAACAGTTTAGCGTTCTTTTCAGCTACGAGGCTATATGAGACATGGGCCTACAGCTAAACGTGAGGTCCGAACTACCCATGTTTCCTATGTCAAATGAGCGTACGCTAACCACTTAGCCACGAGGGAGCTCTAAAATCATTACTGATATTTAAATATTAGTCAGAAAGAATAAAGTTGCCTCCCTACTGAAACTTTTCATTAAGCGCACTGGCAAAGGGACAGGTAGGCAATAAGGTATACTCGTCACCTGTTTTTAACAAAAGTTGTTACCTGCCTATACGTCATTTCCATCCTTAATACGAGTAACTTCAAAATACAAGTACTTTCGTTTGTTTGTTTGAAGTTTAAGCGTTCCTTTTCAACACTGATACTATATGAGGCATGGATCTACAGTTTTAAGAGGCCTAATCACTGCGAAATTAAAACACTGCTAATTTTACAGTAACTAGAATATGTGATATCTTCAAATAGATGAAAACTAATAGAAATGTGGAACAAGAGCGCTCTAGATAATATTATTTGGCATGAGGTAACATTATCATACGTCACGAATTAGTCCTAAGAGCGACAGTCCTATTAGCGATAGGAACTGTTATTTGTCCTATGAGCGACTGATTCATTTACATTGAGATGATGGAAGATGATATGATTCCCTCTCGTAAAATATTATTGCCTCTGGCGTTATTAGCGTCCTAACAACCTTGCTATGAAAAGTTTACGTGCCACTAATATCGTTAGTCAAATATATTTTCCCTCTACTGTCAATACAAATAAATTTTATCTTAATTTGGAGTTAGATGTGACATAAAACCTATGAAATAACTTAACGAGACAACAGGGATATTTCCATGAAAAGTATATTCCTATGTAATTAATTATTGAAAATCCAATTGTAATATCCCCTTTCTTCAAAAGCTCTCCGTTCTGTACTTTATTAAATTCAAATCTAATTACTCACTAAGAAAAGGAATAGGTCTATATTTTATTTTGGAAAACTTAATCGTGTAACAGTTTCGCCAAATATCTACTTTTTAGATTTCCTAAGACTCTATGAATAAAATGAGAAAAAATATTTCAATAACAAAAGTCAGCTTTTGAGATCCCTTACATCCCATTTTCTATTCCCAACCAATTCCACCAATTAGAATGCAGTACACTCTAAACAATCCAAAAGACAAACAAACTCTTTAAATTATCTTCCTTCTCTGTTATAAGCAACCAAAACGTGTCGTTGGGGAGGCTATGCCAATGAGATGGGACATTCAAAAGCTGTTGCAAGTTATTTTCACAAATTTACACGATTCGTGTAGATGTAGATAGAACACTACAGGAGACCAATGTCATCCCTGTAGTGTATGCTATTTTACCCAATAGGAAGAAATAAACCTAAAGTAAATTGTTTGAGTATTTGGGTACTTCTATATCTTTATGGAAACCGAAATCTGTGATAATGGATTTCGAAACAGGAGCTGTTTCAAAGTTGAGGGCAGTATTTCCGGCAGTGGATGTCAATGGTTGTAATTATCTTTTTAATCAATGCATTTGGAGGAAAGTGCAGGATATCGGTTTGATAAGGTAGGAAGCCGAAGATAAGGTGTATTCGGAGTACAAGGAGGATTCCGAAATCAGACTTCATATAAGAATGTGTGCTGCTTTGGCATTTTTGCCACCTGCACATGTTGATGACGGTTGGCTATTTAATCAAGAAGCCCCCTCTATGAATGATAAGCTTCAGGAGTTCTATGACTTCTTTGTTGATACATGGCTAAGAATGCGTATGTTAGTGTTGAAATGTGGAACTGTTATCGAAAGAGGCATAGAACAAATAATGCAGTGGAAGGCTGGAATCATAAGCTTAATCCTTTGCTAGGAAAACCACATACCAGTCTCATACATCTAATAACTGCTCTCAAGAACAAAGCTCAGCAAAATGATCTTTTGTATGATAGGAAGGTTCTGAATTTGGAGGGAAAATAACGAAAAAGACATATGCAGTGTTAGACAACTGGATATCTTCCATTCTCGATGAATACGAGCGTTCACTGGATATGAAGAAGGATTTGCGGTAACTTGCATATGTGCAAAAGCTCCAGTAATATTTTGTCCGTGTGTATGTGATAATTTTGACAGAACTGGTCACCATATGTTAATAACAGGGAAAACTATGTGTATATATGTTCTATAGTTTTAACAAAGACTGCGTACCGTAGTTTTAAGTGTCATAAGGAGCGCAGTTGACTGTACATTGTACAGTATGTGTAATGTGTAAGATACATTTGAGATAAAAACTGCCTATTGCACGTTAATAATTTTGACAAGAAAAAAAGGTGGCATATGTGTATGTAGAAGTGATTTTGACAGAAGACTGCTCAATTTAAGCTCCTAAGTATGATAAAGACAATTGCGTGCGTGTCTGTGTACTAGAGATATTATTTATTCTCACATTTCTGCTTTCCGCAACTTTTAAACATGCCTACGCCATGACCAACACGTTGCCAGTCCCAAGCCTGGATAAAGTGTGAGGGGTAATTAAGGGAAAATTTACATCATATTCTTTAATAGTTTGTTATTAACGCTTCCATGTAATGCATATCAAAAAATGAAATTTATGATTAATCAAGAAGGGTGTTAAGAGTGTCTAGGAACGTAAATTTTTCATAGTACATTTTGTTAGGTTCTAAATCACACTAGCGTGAAACAAGTTAAAGAAGAGGGAACCTTATCTTCTTCCGTGATCTTAGTATGAACGAATCGGTGACTCAGAACAGTTAACAGATCGAATCGGTCGCTCATAGGACAGTTATCAGTTCCTGTCGCACATAGGACTGTCGCAAGTAGGACGACCATAAGTCACCTAGTAGCTTTCCGTTTGCACCCATTTACCTAGATATAAACGCGAAAATAAATGCCGATTTTCTAAATGGCTGGAAATCGAAAGCAGATAAGTGGATCATGATAACAGTATCTAGCTAGCTCTTGTTCCAGTTTTCGATAATCTTTTATCTATTTGAAAATATCACATAATTAATGTAAAATTAGTGGTATTTTAATTTCGTAGTGATTTTAAGATGAAATCCAAATCACCATAATGAGTACAAACTTTAAGGCTTTTCCATCGGGAAATGAACCTGGTATCACGTACATCAAAGACGCACGCTGTGCCCACTGGTCAAGCGGGGAGGGCTATAAATGTATACAATATTTTGCGTACATGTTTTTGTACATGAATTTTCGCCCGTACCCAAACTCACTCCGAAGTTTATGAGGTAACACATTGCGAAGATGTGTATTTACTTTTTATAGATAAACTGTATGATAATTCTCGTACGCCTAGCAATATTGTTTTCGTGTTTGCATGTTTGCATTGATGTTCACTCTTGCACCTCTGGATCACATGGTTTATTTATACCTACTGTATATCTCCCCTTGTATCTGGACGTTTGCTAACAAGTGCTACTGGTATTAACTAGAGCAAATATTTGACAAGAGGGACTTACATATTTGAATAATAAGAAAGGTAGAATTAACTAATCGTATATTTGTGTTTCTCTTTTGAGGAACCATTGCTATTCTTCGTAAAGTTCTCAGAAGTGAGAGTAGAGCAAGTCGCTAACGAGCAACCAAGTCAGAAGACGTAACGAATATTACGTTCGTTATCACTGCTAACCCAGATATTTTCGTAATCCTGTTACAAAACAAAATAAAGTTATCTTGATTTAGCATTTTGATTTGAATTAGGGACTTCTAACTTGTTACGTAAGAACCTTGGAGATGGTTCGGTGTTTTTTTTACCTCGATTCTCTATGGTAAAGTTAGGCGTGGGAGACCCGAGTTCGTTTTCTGGGTGGAAGCTCTTAAAACCCAGGAGGCGTGGTCGAGCGGTCCAAATCATTCCACTGGTGATCACAAAGCTGTCTATTGTATGTTCCCGTTCCGCCTAAGAGCATGAGTGGAATGTAACGTCCTTTCAGTACAAAGCCAGCGTCCATAGTCAAGATACCCGAGGAGTTAGGCTGACAATCGTGAGGTGAATAGGATTGTGGGTTGAACTCTCTCTGAAGAGCATGGGTGGTTTTAAATATCTTCAAAGTTTCTGTGCTTTTTTTAAAAAAAAAATACTGCCTCATAATTATCCTCTGAGGCTAAAGAAGGCAGTGAAGGTGACTACCTTGCCTCTAAGACACCTCTGGACTTCAGAATCATGCCATTGGCCACTGGCTAATTACAAGGACATGCGTATTGTAATGGTTTGATGATAAAGAGATCGTGCGCGGGATTTTGTGTTTTCCTCCTTTATCTTTTATAACACAATTTTAAGATACAAACATATTTCGTTACAAAGCTCTGTCTAATAATTCAATTAAGTCTGTTACAGTAAGTTTGCCTCCTATCTGAACAATTACTAAGAGTATGATGAGTGTTCGTGTAAGATAACTTCCGGCCCATGCAGGCTTTGAAATTTAAGGATGGGTTAACTCCACGATCCAAGTAGTCGACCAGAGTGGTTAGTTTTGATGCGAGTTTCCCGGCTCAGGCAGCCGGTAAAAAAGGTAATAGTTTCTTAAGGTCCAGGCAACCTGGAGGCAGGTACTGGAGATTTTTAAGGTCTGGGCAACCTGGAGAGAGCTAAAGGAGTTCTTTAAGCTCTAAGCAAGCAAAAAAGACTGATATCGAGGTGTTTGGTGCTCTGCTTTTATATTGAAGTTTCGGGGTTCTTCGTCTACCTTCATGGCTGGCGCTACTGTCGTTGACGAATCCGTTATCATGTGATGGCTTGTTGATAAAGTGTTTTCTGCTATAGCCGATACATGGTCAGAACCAAACTTGGCTCAGAGATAGACTTTGATTTGCATATATGTGAAATGCTTTTTATGCAAACGTTTGGTTCCCGAGTTATGAACCATATAAGTTAGGATATGAACGTAGTCAAATTTTTACACAAGCCCGTATCTCCGATTAGGCTGACTGAGCGCCATGCTTAAACTATATTTATTATAAGAGTGATCCTAATCAAAATAAATCCGCGTGGTCGGGACTGAAATGCAACACATAGAAGGGAAGCATCCCAGGCCCATATCCACGGGGGTCTATGGGGCGCCCCCCTAAATTTTTACTGCCCCCACTAAAATTTTCAAGATAAGCTTGCAAATAACTATAATATGGTGATAAACTACAATATGGTTGGATCGGCCCCATCCTAACTTCTACTCCCCCCCCCCCCTACATGTTTGAGCTTGCTACCGGCCTGATGCATCCACAGAAAAAAGTCCAAATTTAGAATCCATAATAAACTACGCTTTTCATTTATTTCTAAATATCAAGATTCAAGCATGGAAATGGTAAAAAAAAAAAAAAAAAAGTCTTATCTTTATACAACATTAGGAGAAAAATTAGCGATAATTTCAACAGTCGTGTATTACGTCATTATGATGCCATGTCACCAATTGTTGTACTTTCTCTTGAGTAGTTCTTTGATCAAGGTGGAGGCATACAATTACTTTTTGTTTACATTAGGATCATTCTTATAGTAATCCATGAATGGAGTGCTCCAAATCTTTTTAAGCGGGCATAACTTAAAATTTAAATTATTTTAAAAAACATTTTTAAACGTTAAAAACCAAGAGGAAAATGAAGGATCATTTAAATTTGATAGAAGTGCCGTACACCTTGAATCCGTACACTAACTAGTAAGAAATATATATATATATTTTTAAATGGAACGCTTATTTACATTAACATAGAAGCGCATCCAATCTACACAGTAATGATAAAGCACGCTTCTTTTTCTTTACCAGGCTTGGTTCCTCACCAGGCCAGTAACCAGCCCAAAAATGTAGGGGGGGGGCCGGCTGAAGTTAGTTTGGGCCCGACCCAAAAATAGTTCATCACCATATTATAGTTCATTTGTAAGCCTACCGTGAAAATTTTAGGGAGGCCCACAAAAATTAATTGGAACCCTCCCCTAGACCCCCCTGGAAACGGGCCAGTTCCTCACTCGAAAGAAATGAAAGCTTTACATCCCACTTCCAGCTTTACATCCCACGATAATGCCAGTTAGGCTAAAGAAGAAATGATGGGAAATGAATAAAATGGTGGAATGAAGAAAGTGAGAGGAAACGGGAGAAACGCGAGGAAACCCACGCGCAAGGTATTTGTTCACTACAAAGTCCACTTGGCGCGAGCTGGGATCGAACCTGGGACCTCACACACAAGAGGTAAACGCTCTACCACGGAGCCACCGCGGCCCAGCCTCATCCGAAAGACTTTTATAATATATGCAAAGTAGTATGTCTCGGAAGAAAGTAGGAGTACTTTGGGAAGTGATGGTATGGATGATTCTAAGCAAAAAAGTTCATACGAACATGAGTCCTATTCCCAACAGCTTGAGAATTGCATGTTGTAAATCATTTTTTACCGTATGTTGCTTACTGCTGATACTTTAATTACTCTTCAGAGATGATAGAATGGCGATTTTAACGGTATGTAAAATGCGGCAGTGGCGTCTTTGAAAGGGAAGTCTTTGAGGGAAATTTTTGAACTTAAGGTCAAAAATGGTTCAAACTTTTGGCTCTCAAATTGTTGAGAATGGAATCCATGTTTATATGAACTTGTCTTAGAATCACCCATAGTACCATTTCATAAATTATTGCCACTTCCTCCCCGGACACCCTGTATTTCATGAACAAAATACATTTTTACTATTGTAATATGTTTAAAGGGACATGGTGGCTCAGTGGTAAAGCGCTTACCACTGGTGCGTGGGGTTCTTGGTTCGATCCCCAGGTCAAGTAAGTTTGTGGTGGACAACATCGTGCTCGTAGGTGTTTTCGGGGGTATTCTCGTTTCCTCCCACTTTCTCATTCCACCAATACTTCCATCATCATTCACTTGCTTTAATCATCGCCTCCCTTAGCCTAAAGGGCATAATCGTGGGACGTTAAACTCGAAAAATGTTATTTCATTTTTCTAATATGTTTAACGCTATCCAAAGAAATGTAAAAAGAATTCGAACATCTTTCCTATTTGTTATTTTTTGTATCATACTTGTAGCATCTAGTAAGTAGTTATTTAAGTGTGATAAATTATTGATTCACTAATTAATCTTAATTTAGTTAAGTTTTATTTTAAATTTAGAGATGAGGGGCTGAAAAAGAAGGGAAAAGGAGGGGATGGAATTGTTGGGGGGGGGCTAATATAAAAAATACGTAGTGGTGCCAGGCTCTTAAATACGACCCCGGTAATAAATAACGTTTACTTATAATCAACCAATGATGAAAGACTTTTTTCTGTAATCGTCTAGCTCTCTAGTTTTTGTTTCTAGAACAAAACCTAGTAGCAGAAACAAAAATTTACTATATACGATAATTCAGTTAAATGTGTTTTCTCGTATACTTTGAAAATATGCGATTACCGAAACCCCTGAACGCACATATGCGTTCGCGTTGTCGTTTTGCTCATATAGTTAATGATAAGCCATTTATATGGCCGCTGTGGTTATAAGCACACGTTGGTGGAATCCCATAACTAGTAATCAACGTGAATACGATTGACAGCGCCTAATGAAAAACCCAATTAACCTATCTGGCCACAATATAGATCACTACATTACAGACAGACATTCACATACTGTATATATGTCTTCTTTTTTGTATGTTTCTTTTTTTTTTTTTTTTTTTTTTTTTTAACTGTGAGGATGTCACGTTGCAGTAATTGATATTTGCTCATGAAAATGTTGTAAATTAATTTAATTCAAGCGGAAGTTTAATGAAAACTAGAATAAATAAAGTACGTTTGACTGCTGAAACGGAAGTGTTTCAAAAGGCACTATCCTACACGCTATCAATCTTTCAAGTTATTAGGCCGCTTTTATCCGCGCGGTTGCGGCAGCGATTGCTCAACCGCCGCAGCCTGAAACTACGACCGCTGATAGTTACGATCAGCGGTGGTTGAACGATCTCTTGTTACATTGTGTCATATGGAATTCTTTATCAACAGTGGTTCGGACTGCGCCGAAGAATCATTGACTCAATGTTGTTAGAAAATGTGGCGGTTGAGCAATCGTTACTGCAACCGCGTAGATAAAACAAGCCTTATTCAAACATTGGGGTGTAGTCGAACGATGTGAGTCGTTAGACTGACGATCGGAGACGAAACATATCCGGCTGTTTGAATCCCTATGCAAAGCATGGTAAGCTTTTTAACTGTCATCAAAATTTCTGTGTTCATGTCCCTGTGTGCATTAAACGCATCACGGTGGTTCAAATACCACCTTAAGAGTCCCTATCACTGCGAAATTAAAATACCTCTAATTTTACAGTAATTATATGATATCTTCAAATAGATAAAAGATAATCGAAAAGTGGATCAAGACCTCCCTAGACGATGTTATTTTGCATGAGGTACCGTTATCACGAGTCACCTAGTAGCTTTCCGTTTGCAGTTATTTAGAAACGCGAAAACAAATGCCTATTATCTATATGGCTGGAAATCGAAAGCAGATAAATGAGTCATGATAATGGTATCTCACGCAAAATAATATTGTCTATGGATGTTTTGTTCCACATTTCGATTATCTTTTATATATTAGAAGATATCACATAATTACTGTAAAATTAGCGGTATTTTAATTTCGCAGTGATGAGGCCTCTTAACTATAAATCCACTTCTCATATAGCCTCTGGGCTGAAGACGGACGCTGAACTTCAATAAACAATACATATGTTTCCTCCTATCTTCTTCTTTTCCTACCTCCGGGAAGCATCTGCTTTCTTGAAACCACGGGAAGTTAAAATGTGTTCTATCAATGCAGTAACTTCACTACTTATTTGACGAAGCCATAATTATGCATTTCTTTTAAATGTAGTGTCCCTTATCCGAGTTTTCTAACCTATGCTTACATTGTTAGCCTAAATCGCTGGTAGAGCCATGTAACCTCTTTAAAGGTAAATAGTGCAGTGGTAGACAGTGAATGTTTGATTTCAATATTGTCCATGTCTCCAATCCAAGTGTAAAAATAGGCATAATACTTTCTGTGAAAATTTTACGCTTTCGACATATCTTTCAATATAAAGCTGTTTCTTCCGAATGTGTTCCATCGTATCTTATTATATCTGATAGTTTCTTTTCTAATATTACCATCAGGGGCGTCATTTGAGGAGGACAGGGCGCAATTATTCCCCCCTCAGTTCGAGAGCACAAATTTTGTAATAACTTGTATAAAATACGCTAATAAAAAATCATGAAACTTGCATGTCTATAGACAATCCTTCCCAGGTGAAATTTGATATGAGGCTACAGATTGGCTTACATGGCTATCTTCTTCTCCCCCTCAGGTAGACGTAGGTGTTTGCTTCTTTAGATCAATTCTGGGTTTTCTTATTAAATAGCTCAACATAACGTTTTGTTTCTCATATTCGTTTCCAATCTGATTCCTATGCTTTATACAAATTAAAGTATTCTATCGTATCTTACAGTTTTGTAATGGTGTTTCTTGTTTACGATACCATCAACTAAATGAAGATAAATCAAGTGTTCTCGTGTAGGTGTATACCTTTGTTCTACGACATAATATATCGAAACTCATGTTCAAGTATGTTTGTTAAAAGTTTGGAAGGGAAGGAATAACCTCATCCTGTCGTAATCTCTTATACCAATAAGAATTCTATGTCTTAAGCAGAGGCAGATATAGCCCGGAGCCGGGGAGGCCTAGCCCCCAGTGTTTTGAGTGACAAAATTAATTTAAGCTATTATTAATATAGTTTTGAATGTAACCTCATGATATACCTATTGGATTCTGGATTTTGGTTGGCCCCCAGGTTACTGGTCTTAAGCGTGACAAAGATTATTCAATAGAGCAAAATTTAACTTGCCGTGCACACATATTATAGATGGCGCTAGTGGGTACCTGTAGTTTGTTTTGCTGTCTGTGAAAAAATGGTCGCTTAATTTGAGGACAGAACGGAAACTGGAGGTATTTGAAAATAGAATCTTGAAGCGTATACTCGAACCGAAGAGGAACGGAAATAGAAAAATGACGAAAACTTCATAACGAAAAGCTGCATAATTTATACTGTTTACCTAACATTGTTACAATCATTAAGTCCCAGGTACCCAAGTCATGTAACCATAATAGAAGAAAGTATTAATGCTTTCAAAAATTTAACTTGTAATCGGGAAAAGACCATAGGAAGGCCTAGACGCTGAGGAGATGACAGTATTAAGATGGATCTCGCATAAATAGGAATACAAAGTGGCGGCTGGATTAATTTGGCTAAGATAGAAGTCAATGGAGAGCTTTTGTGAATGTGACATTGAACCTTCGGGTTCCATATGCCATAGTTAGTTTATGTTTTTTTTAAAAAATGAAATGAAATCTTCAAGTTTTACGTCCCATGGTTATGCCGGCTTGGCTAAAGGAGACGGTGATGATGAGAAATAAATGGAAGGTGGAAAGAAGAAGGTAGGAGAAAACGGGAGAACACCGAGAAAACACACGCACATGGTGTTTGTCCACCACCCAAAGTTCAGTTGGCGAGAGCTGGGATTAACCCCATGCACCAGAGTTGAACGCTCTACCACTGAGCCACGGTGGCCCCCATTTATATTCCAGTAATTTCGGTAAATATAAGTTATATTAATGGATCTTGAATGTAAAATATGAATCATTTATCACAAGTACTTTACAGTATTTTCAACAAGATTTATTAAAAAAAAAATGCGAAAAGCGCCTTCTTGATACAAAACACACGTTTAATCCAAAGCGAATTTCGTGTTTAAAGAACTAATGTAATTCCTAAAGAGATTTTTTTTAGAACTTATATTCAGTACTTTAATATTTTCCATAGTTATAAAAATCCTACTTAAGATTAAATAAAACGAAGATTGCTTGAATTATGGAGAAACAATTAAAGGAACACTTTTCTTTATTCTTTTTTTTTTTTTAATTTTTAAATGCAGAGGGATCGATGAAGTGTCAGTAGGAGCAGAATGGAAAGAATATGAGAGGAAAATTAAGGAACGAAATTAGATTTTAATAAAAGACGTTCATTTTCTTTTTATTTTCTTTCTAATAATAATAAAAAAAGAAAAAAAGAAGAGAAAAGCATGGGAGTGTTAACCAACTGGAAGAAGAAAATTCCTCTGCTTAAGAAGTTGGAAAATATCATTTGTCGTTTCGTGAAAGAAGCAAAATTCCAAAAGCGTCCTACTAGTGCTGACACCAAGCGGCCAAGTGCTGAAGTTTTCGTTTCTTCTACAGTACCTGGCAATACGTAGCAATAAGAATTTTTTGTTGCCAATGTATTTTCTTTCTTACTAGTTGTCAATTGCACTTAGCTGTCACAGCGCCGACTTTTTTTTCCAAAATTTATGTGGGTGCATATCAATGGCGGTACGTGTTAGCCAATGTTTTCAGGAAAGTCTCGATATTCGATTGATTTCTTTTTAGTTAAAATCTTTTATGAACACTGTAATAAAGGACTCTGCTGTGATAAAATAAAATATACTGGTACTATAAAGATGAGTTGCGGCTCCCTAGCTCAGTCGGCAACACGGCTGACTTAAACGCAAGAGAAATGAGTTTAAATTAGGGATGGACAAAACCGGTTTTTATAAAAAACCGGAAACCGGTTTCTAGAAAAACCGAAATCCGAAAAACCGATATTTCGGTTTTATCACCGAAATTGGTTTCGATTCTCTACAAAAACGTTTTCGGTTTTCTCCAAAACCGATTCGGTTTCTCACCGAAACAGTTTTCGGTGAAAACTTCGGAAAACACATAAAACTATTTCTATGGAAACGGAATCAGTTTCCGGAGAACAACTAAACACTATTCTGGTCAGAAATAGGACCAATTTTTAAAAAAAGGAACCGTTTTTTTAAGAAAACCGTTTTTTTAATTTTCAAAAAAAACGGTTTCGGTTTTCCTAAAAACTGAAAAACCTGTTTTTGTGCCTACCACTAGTTCAAATCCGGGTCCAAACTAAAACTCTTGTGGGTGCCGGAGACCCGAAGCACCCACGTTGTCGGCGCGAATGCTTAGCTGTGAATGTATTCTTTGAGCTTGATAAATTTCAGTGCGTAGCCTACATTCTATCAACTTTATTTACGTTTTTATAAGACTATTTGACTGCATAAAGATACGAAAATTTGTTTTCTAATTTGCATGGTTGTGTGTGAAATAAGCACACACCATACTACAGTGAATGGAATGAAATGCAATTTCTGGAGTTAATGTCCTTTAAGCTAAAAGACGTAGATGAATAATGATAATGAAAGGATTAGTGAAATGAGAATGTAGGAGAAACTGTAGAACCTCCAGAAAATCCACGGAAATGATATTGTTTACCAGAAACTTTCTTGAACTGGAATCCAACCAAATATCCCCAGCATCAGAGGTGATCGCTCTAACACTGATCCATTGCTCCCTTTCACTTCTGGTATATATATATATATATATATATATATATATATATATATATATATATATATATATATATATATATATATATATATATATATTCAGAGTCGATCCAGGATTTTTTGAGGGGTGCACCAATAACTACCAACCACACTGAAATTTTTGAAAGTGACATGTGACAATTTTATTTACCCCTGACAACACTAGTACATAGAGCGGGAGGGGGAGGGTAGTATTTTAAAGAGGGTCGCAAGCGATATAAGGAGAAAAATATTCTTCCCTCCTCATGGCTTCTGTTTTGTTCTCTACTTGACAAATTGTTTTATTGTTTTCCTAGGTGAATCCTTTTCCTTCAACCTTAAGAAAATCAACTTAAACTATTACTTTTGCAAATTTCTGCTTTGTTTTAAGCCCCAAACGAAACATGATGGCAGAAAGTTTCGGAAAGTATTGCTATTTTCAAGCTAGCTTCTCAGTTTGGATAGTGCATATTTACAAGGAAGAGGAGGTGCACCCCCTAAATCCGGCCCTGTATATATAAGACTATAAGTTCTGTCAAACATTGTCCCTTGCATTTACCTTGTTTAGCTTAGAATGGGCCTACCATACGATTTCCAAAAGATCTTAAAAGTAATTTCATGTGCTGTTGATTCCCATGATCTGAAGAAACTACATTTTTCTAATATGCAACATAATTGCATAGAATAAGAATGTAGTATAAGAGGTTTCAGCTGCTCTTGTCGCTTAAACTAAATCACGTAACTGGAGATTGTGGCGCCACCACTCAAAGCAGTTCAGGTAGCAAGAACTACTGAACACAAGAATCAATCAAACCATTCAGAGCACATGGGTTTGATACAACTGTCAGTAGCAGATGATGCGATTAGTTACGACTGCAGCCAGCAGGGTCGCTGATATCACTTTCGTAGCATTGTGGGAACGATTTGAATTTAAATTGGGTACCTAGGGAGTGGTACATCATGGTAATCAGTGCATAAATGTATTCTCAGCCCTACTTCTGTAAAACCCCTACTGGTGCCCCTAGAGGTAATAAAAATGTTTATTCCCGGCGAGAGTTCATGTGATTCGGATTCCACGTTAATCAGTAGGTCCACGTCCCATATAGCCTCACTGCTGAACGGGACGTTAAACTCAAAATCAACTCAACAAAAATGTTTATTAAAGTTTTAAATTCTAGAGCGAGTCTAAATACGTATTTCCTAGAACTCCCAATTTCATATTTTTCTAGCGTGACCCAAATATTAATGCTTTCTCCCAAGGAAACGTTTCAAGTTACGCCGTTGCGATGATACATTATTAAAACGGTTACACAAGTGTTATTAATATAAATGCTTTAGCCAGTGCTCTTTTTATTCTATAAAGCTGTTAATGTTTTTGTATGTTGAATGGTATAGTCCTACTTTCATCGCCTAACACATACGTTGCAAAGAAGTCCATCTCTAAAGAAAAACGATAAAGAAGTTGAAATTACAATACATTGTTTGATGGAAAAGGGCCCACCTTTCCTTTTCGTCCCTGTGCTTGCATAACTTACAATATGTGGACTGTAAGCTATTACATGTATATAGTATAACTATAGTACCAGTAACACACAGAATAATGTATCTTTCGTTTGTTTATTTTTGTCTGTTTACTTTGTATTTTTCCCTTTTATTCCGTTTGCTGTGTTGCTTTGTTTATCTTTTGTCTCCCCAACTACTCTGTCGCTATCTTTGACGTCACAGCTCTCTACATGAATAATATAAATCTCATTTTGGCGTTGGCGTTTTAGCGAGACTTTGAATTCAAATAAAAGATAGTGAAAACAGTCTATCTAGTTTTATACTGACTGCTTTACCTACTCTAGACGTCAATTGTTAGTTCGGATCGATACAATAGCTAGACCTACGAGATCGTGCAAAAATGTATTTAAAATATGACAGTATTAAATATGACTTAATTTAATAGATACTTTCTACATACTGGTTGATAGTTTAGTGTCCCGTTCAGTACCAAGTCTATATGAGACGTGGAACTACAGCTTAACGCTAACCAGAAAAACCACGTGAACTCCGACTGGAATCTATTATCTACGAGGGACGATCAGAAAAGGTTACAAAGGCGATATTTCTGGAATTTTGTCTGTTATAGAGGAATGTGGAGTGTGTGGTTATTGTAATAAGGAGTTGGCAACTGTACAGAGTTTCAGCCACCGGCCACCTTCGGCGCTAGTTGTATGTAAACACAAATGGTGACTCATTTGGAAAACTGGTCTCACGAAAAAGTCCGCTCAGTTATTCAATTTCTGTGGACAAAACATGTAACCGCGGCTGAAATTCACCAGCAACTGGTAGAGGTTTACGGAGAGGCTGTAATATGTCATCAGCATGTCGCAGAATGGTGTCGGAAGTTAGGAGCTGGTAGAGAAAACGTCTCCGAGAAGGAGCACAGTGGCCGACCTAGCACGGCATCAGCAGATTTTGAACACAGCTCGCTGGAGGATTTGACTCAGGCCAACAGGAGGATCACGTTACGCCATCTGATGGCAGAATTGGGAAGCATCTAGGAGACCGTCTTTTCACTTCAGATGAGGAGGTGAAACACTTCGTGACAACGCGGCTGAACACTCAAGGACAGGATTTTTACCAGGAGGGAATTTTCAAACTCATTCCACAATGCGACAAGTGCTTTAACCGATATGGATACTATCTCGAAAAATAACCTAATGTATGCACTATATATTGGTTGTATTCGTTGTATTAAATAATATATACACATTTCACTGCAGACTTTGTAAACTTACTTTCCGATTACTCCTCGTACATTTTATTCTCGAAGCTGGATTGAATTATCTTTACAATACATATAATAGTCTCATGTTTCCTCAACAGATGTCAGTATTCTCGTGACTGTAACATGTAACCAAGGATGTTATAAAATAGAGGATTTGCCCATATATATATCTTCATCCTATGAACTCAGTGAAGCCAAACAACCGAGCATCGTCGGAACCGGCAAGTCTGATTGGCTACTCTCGCTTCCGCCACGATTGTTGGCTCGAAACATTGCGATCTTATTGGCGCAGAGTGGGCAGAGTACGTACGTGTGGCGAAGCCGTGACGTATGGCTTCACAAATTTGTTGTATGGGCAGATCCTCTATTTTATAACATCCTTGCATATAACGTATGATAGTGAAACAAAATGGCCGCTGTACGTCCGCTTGACATTTGAGGAACAGAACTTCATTTTAAAGTGATATTTTTAGTTCGAAAACGGCGCTGAGTTTAACGTCAGTTGAGGCTAAAACGGAGGAAACAGTACATCATACAAGTTTGACACTTGACGATTATAAGTTTAAGACTTTTGGTAAAGTTTGTGATGTCTAGAGCTAGAATTTTTATGACTTAAAAACTTTGAAAATACGTTTCAGCCAAAACTATGGCAAAATATGACCTAAAATACAATCTAAAAAAAAAAAAACAAAAAAAACTGCAACTTCTCACTGCTAGAAGATTTGACTTTAGCCATCTTCAAACTATACTTAGTAATGTCAGATTCTGCCTCTGCCTGTCTGTCTCTCAGACATACACAGAAAGCAACTACAGAAAGCATTCAAAATATATTAGAATATGTTTACTCGCACACTGAACTATTTAAGATATTTGTTGTATTTAATAAAGATATGTATTATGCATACAAATTTATTGTTTTACATTATGGGTATCAAGCTGTGTGTATTCGCGACTTCTCTTATGTGTCTTTCTTTTGCCGACGCTTGCCCCTTCGGAATAAAATCCTGCCGGTGTTTCTAGAGACTATTATAATTTTATCGTTTCGCTTGTGGCTGCATAAATGGTCACCACTCCCTGGCTCATGGAGCATTTACCTAGTCCATTCTGAAATTTTAACAAATCACTCTAGTTATTATCTGAATAACACATCAGCTGCTTACTTCAAGCTCTCTTCTAAGTTGGCTCATGATTTTATCTTTCTGTATCGTTTGTTTGGCATAGACAGCACTATAAGCCATTGTTTATTCAACATGAAACTGTCATTTACAGATCACAGAGCACAGTGGTTCATGGTAGATAAAACTGTGTCCTTGGTACAAAGATTCACTACTTCGATTTTAAGCTACGAATTTAAAATTTGAGTTTGTTGTCCTTATGTTACACCGAGTTAATGAAGAACATGGTTGACCACGAGACGAGTTGAGGAAGTCTCGTTTCGAAGTGTGTATCAGTTTCTATTGTGAGACCTCATAAATTCTGTATCGTCTCGTATCGTGCAAGCAACTCTAAACCCAGTATTAACTTGCGCTCTGAATCTCACGGGGCTTGAATGTGGTGTAGTTGGCGGATTGCACAGGGGCGGCTCTATAATGTAGTGATAAAGTCACGTGTTTCCCCAGTTAATACAAAGAAAAATAAGAAAAAATATGTACATTTACTCCTGTATACGAATAAGTAAACATGAAAGAAAAGAATTAGATATTTTAATATGGAGTTGGCAACCTGATTCATGTCTATAAGAGGTTTGGCAACAGTGTAAGTCACAATATTTGATGCTACTATCTATTCATGTTTACTGACGCGGCTCTTTCCAGCGATCGTACGTCTCATAAAGCAACCTTTGAAACGCCTTCCCTTATGTACAATTTAATTACATATTTTTTGCGACTGAAAAGAAAGAATCCTTTTCGGTCCGGAAACGGGACCGTGGAAGAAGAGGAAATAGGGTGGAACCTGAGCTTTCTGTGGCTGTGCTGACACTCAACTCGAGCGAAAATGGAATGGATTTGTTCCATTTCTCGCACTCACAAAAGAATGACCCATATTGTATCATAGACGAAAAGAATCCACAGTAGTTTTCGAATCATTTTTGTGACGTTCATATTCAAATTATGATGAAGGAAAAATAATAACACTTTCCTTGTGTACTTTACAATTTGAGAATTTAATAACACCTCATTTATGTTTACATAACTTTCCTTCGGAAGCATTTAGGGAACAAATGAAGATTTTTTAGCTACATTTTAGAGGATTTACTACTGAAATGTTACTGAAAAAGCAAAAATTTGAAGTCACATTCAAGTATGTAAGTGTTATAATTCACAATTATAAAACAATAATAATTAGAGAATTACCAATTATCAAATCATGTATAGTAAGTATAAGGCGGAAAACGCATGCGGGCGGACGGTAAATTCCCCAGTGGACTTGAGGAACTACATGTATATTTTGAAGCTTTTTCCTGCGTATATGATTTGAGAACTCGTGTTCGTCATGGTATAGTCTACCAGAGTTCGATTCTTGATAGGAACACATTTAGTCCAGATTCACGTTAAAGAGTCAGTCTGCGTCCTGGTGCTGAAAATAATTTACTCATTTGCTTTAGAAATGACCGTAATTGAATGCAAAGATAATTATTTTAATGCATCATGAAAAGATTATTGTATCTCTTTAATATATAATGAACGAAGCTAGTTAACTTTGCGCTATTTCTAGTTCTTTATATCCGTTTCAAATTACACTCTTAAATATTACACTCGTAAAAGAGTGATTTTCATGGAATCTACCTGTTTCAGCCTTTATCCTCATAGAACAAAATAGTAAGGCATAGCATGTAATGTTTTTTTTTAATTAGTACAATAGATTCAGCGTCCGTCTGTCTTCAGGCTGCGGTGTCTCAGTGGTAGAGCGTTCACTTCTGGTGCATGAGATCCTTGGTTCGATATTAGCTGGCGTCAAGTAAGCTTTCTGGTGGACAAACACTGTATGCATAGGTCTTCTGAGGGATCTCCCGTTTCCTCCCACTTTCTTCATTTCACCATTTCATTCATCTCCTTTAGCCTAGCCGGTATAATCGTGGGACGTAAACTTTAAAGATTTCATTTCATTTCATTTCATTTGAAGTTCTGTCTTCGATCTTATTAATCCGTGGTAGCCTGTAGTTATAGATGCATTACCTCAAGTTTGAGTATTGAATTCCCATAGTTTGAAAGTCTACTGTAATTTTACTCTGAAACCAAACTCATTATTTTGTTTGACAACAGGCATATTCCATTTGCAGTGAAGAAAAATGGTAAACATATAAATAACATATAAGTATGTTACAACGCTCCCTCTTTCCCCCCAAAATAGTTATTTTTCTTGATAATTGATGTACAAGATCACTGGTGCAAATCCCGGGGGATGATGGGGACTGTCTCCTCCAAGATTAGGACTTGGGGGACTATTCCCCCTCAATAATCCGATTTGAAACGCATTTTTTGGGGAGAAATGTGATGATTTGTGTCCGATTGTCAGCAAGGAAAGTGAGATGAAATTGATGTCCCTCCAGAGTAAGCCTCAAATATGCCTGCCTCCCAACGTTGAAGATAACTTTGCTCACCTGATCCTCCAAAGCATTGTTTTTCAACATCATAAATATTTTAAACATCGCTTAAACAAAATATAGAACGGTCTTACCTGTCCCCCCTTAATGTTGAAGACAGATTTGCGCCGCTATAATAGATTCTCTATTCGATTGATATTTAAGGAAATTCTTCCTAAGCCACTGATTAAATATATGACCTTGACCTGATTTACCCTTTCAGCTATCGACGAAGTTTTTGTATAAGAAAGAAAACAAGTTAGAACTAGAATTTTACAACTGGGTTATGGTTTGGAGAACAGGAGACAAAATAGGTCATATCTTCAGATGACAAGTGTCTATTCGCACATGTGTAAAAAGGGGGGATATCTGCAAAAGCTGAAATTGAAACGAACGACAATATTTTATCTCTGTTATTTTCTGAATATTTTCAGCAGAGGAGAAAAGACTGACCCAGATGTTTCTTATCTGTCGTGAGGAGTTCGAGAGCAATGAACTTTTTCTGCCTTCGATTTATAGACAGTTCAGAGAACTTGGGCTTTCTGTGTTTTGGGGGTGGAGGGGTTGCTACGTATGTGTGTGGGAGTGAGATAAAACGGTTGCAGAGCATTTTCAGAGCGCTCTAGTCGCATCACGTCGCGCTCACTAGAGGTCGCTCAATATCAGTACATTCACAGACCAGCCTTGTTTCACAACGAAGTTATTGGTTTCTTCGCTAGATGTCTCTAGGGGTAGCGTTAAGTGCTATCGACTGACTAATGCCGGACAATATTGCACTTGAACTTAGTAAGTAGTTCTTCGCGGTGGACAATGCTTGAAAGATGTAACCAGCGCCACCCCTAGGCAATTTGCCGCCACTTTCAATAGCATCGTTTCCCACCCCTTCTCCTATAAAAAAGCTAAGGTTTTGACATAGCCTACCATTATAATTTTAGAGGAATTAAGAGTCTTCATCCCGGCGAAATTAAAATACCGCTAATTTTACAGTAATTATGTGATATCTTCAAATAGATAAAAGATAAATCGAAATGTGGAACAAGAGCGCGCTAGACAATATTATTTTACATGAGAAACCGTTATCACGACTCACTTATCTGCTTTCGATTTCAAGCCATTTTGAAAATCGGCATTTATTTTCGCGTTTCTAAACAGCTGAAAACGGAAAGCCACTAGGTGACTTGTGATAACGGTCCCTCACGTAAAATAATATTGTCTAGGGCGCTCTTGTTCCATATTTCAATTATCTTTTATCTATTTGAAGATACCATATAATCACTGTAAAATTAGCGGTATTTTAATTTCGCCGGGATGAAGACTCTTAATGAGAATAAAGATATCACATAATAATAATTGAGTTTCGTTTCACGGTGTAAAATATGGCAACTTCCAATCTATGCGAATTCAATATTCAAAGTTGAAGTACTACATCTATAACTATTGGTTGCAATAAGGAATTAAAATCAGAAATGAAAGATAAACTTGTGAACTGAATCCACATTAACCCTCGGACTACCAACGAGGAGGAAGGGGGTACTTTGTGCCCACCAGTATATTTTTTTGTAATTACTCTTCTACTCGTTTCTTTAAAATTGTAAGGAAGTATCGCTGAATATATTTAGCTAAAGCGTATACCTTACGGTGGTTCAAATTGAGCGTTAGTATGTCTCATGAAATTTGCTATTTCAAGGTGATGGGCACAAAAAAGTACCCCTCTCCCGTTTTGGTAAGAGATGTGACTGATATTTAGAAGTCTCGGTCCTTGATGGCAGTGTAATAAATCGCGTTTAGTCTTATTCAGTCTGTACTGTTCACCTCAGTCTTTGTAGATTTTTGTGACAGTTTCTAATTTGTTTGTTTCACGAGTTATATTTAATCTTAACAGGTGGTCACAAAATGACTTCTTCTTGGTAGTCCGCGTTACAAAAAAGTACCTAGGTAGTGCAGGGCTTTAAAAAATGATTGTTACAATCTTTTTCCCGTTTCATTCATTTTGCGATCAGTGTTGCAACCGAAAATTTTTAGATTTTCAACACTTCCAGTTTAAATAGATGGATAAAAGTTAAAAAAAAAATAATTTTGGGATATTTAATCTGTGTCAAAAACATCTTTTTGATTTTTCTTGTCGTTGCTTGACTTGTTCTACGGAAGTCAATATTGAAACCTGAAGTCTACTCGTAAATTTAAACGATTTCTAAGAATTGTAAATATTGACAGCTGTTGCGCGAGCGAAATATCTTGACCGATTTCAACAAGTCTTTTTTCTAAATCATTACCGGTTTAAATAGGATAAGACTAGTGCTTTTACCTTTAAATATTGACAAGTTAAGCAAGATTTTAAAAAAAATATCGTAGAAATGTTATTTTTTCCAAATGTCAAACTTTAGAGCACATGCACGATTGGAAACATATAAACTGATTTTATTTAATTTTCTTTTACTCCTCTTTAGTCTCTCCATTCGCAACTTTTCCGCGGTATTACGACTTGAAAAAACAATTTTGCATTTTCTCGCCCCAACCACTGAAACCTCGGATTCGTTTTTTATTTTTTTTAAGGATTATCGCACTATACTGTCTCCTTTCCTATCGTCACTGTAAAGTAAACATAAAAATGGTGACAAGCATAGTTGAGAACATTAATGTATCTAACGTATTGTACTGTACGTATGTATTGATCTCTCGTATATGAGGAAGTTATTATATTTATGTGCTGCGTTGATACATATTGTATATATGATTTAATTATATAATCTCTTTTTGATTAACCTGGGCTATACAGTTGCTTTCAATAAATAAAATTTTAAAAAAAAATCAACTTTTGATGCTGCTACCAATCCAAATAGCTTTTTCTTTCGATGAAGCTTAATCAATTGACAAATTTATATTAGCACTACACCCGTACAATGATACCTTCTTCCACATTGGCCTCTTTTGTATTATCAATGAGGGAACACAACTAACGGAAGGGAGTGACCCTGCAAATTAATTTTAATCACAGTTAATTACGTTTCAAAGCCAGACGTTTACATCAAAATGGGTTATCGCAATATATATATATATATATATATATATATATATATATATATATATATATATATATATATATATATATATAGATATAGATATAGATATAGATATATATAGATATAGATATATATATATTAATATAACTGTGTGTAAATGGGTATGTATAATTATGTAATTACTTGTGCATTTAGTCATTTCGTATGGTCCGCTAATTACACTGATGGGGTTTAATATTATGTTTCATGGAAAATTTTCATAAATTAAAAAGAAAAATACTAGGAAAATTCAATCTTAGTCTTCACAGCCTAAATCAGCGGTCGCCAAACTTATAAAGTTTCTGAGCTACTGACCGTTTTTAAATCCTATTGTGAGCTACCAACCAAAAGAACTACCAATTATATAAAACAATTACATTTATTTATTGCCTATAAACTTATATTTCTAGTGAATATAAAATCAAACTATTCAAATATTAGCAAATGTATAATAACGACGAAAAACATAACGTGCACAACCCCACGCGTATACAATCAACTGTGACATGAGGCTGAGAATGGCAGTTCGCGGAAGAAACAAGCACTTGTTTTCATCAGCGCACCCTGTCGTTAGATCAGTGGAAAAATCAAGGTTAGTCAAGCGTGGCGTTAGCTTAATCTACCGAAAATGTCCTCGCGAGCTACTACACCTAGTAGCTGTGCGATCGATGGTTTGGCGATCGCCGTAGCATATTATGACGACCATGTCCACGTAGCTAAACAAACAAATAAGCAAACAAACAAAATGGTTGGAACAGTCGGTGAATTGAACTCAGAAGCTTCCAGCGTGCAAAGCTGTGGTCGAACCGAGTCAGGCAGAGTCTATCTCTGACCAGGCTAGGCTACCAAATATAGCGATCTTTATTCCTTACGCGATTAACTACCTGCCAAGCAAATTTTGGTTCAGACTTGACCAGTAATGCAGTACCACATACAAGTCGACCCGAGCCTGTTCCTGGCGAAGATCGGTCATTATATATAGCGATCATATTCTCTAGACGATGGGCCACTTGCCGACTAAATTCGGTTCAGACTTGACCAGTAATACAGTACCACATACAAGTTGACCCGAGCTGTCCCTGGTCGAAGTCGGCCATCAAATATAGCGGTCGTATTTCCTAGACCATGGGCTACTTGCCCACTAAATTTAATTCAGACTTGAACAGTAATACAGTACCACAAACAAGTCGTCCCGAACATCTCCCTGACCGAGCTAGGCTACCAAATATAGCGATCTTCAATCTTTACCTTACTTACTCTTCTTTACAATAGGGTACTTGTAGAAATCTACAACTTCCGGTTTTAGTAGAGAGAGATTACAGTGGACATGGAATATATTCTTCGAACGTTTAATTGATTGCAGTAAAACGTTTCTAGCTATCACCAATTATAGTAACCAACGTTAAAAAAGGACATGGTTGATTTGTAGCACTTCCGTTTTGAATATCACCTCACGAACGAACTAGATTTCTGGCTTTTGACCCACTATATTCTGGCCAGAATTGAGGCGATACTCCATGTACTATGTAATTTATGCAAACATTCTCCCATTTTTTTAAATTTTAATGAATAACTTGAAGAATATCAAAACTTTAGAAATATCAAAAGCCAGATATTATCTACATAATACTGACTAACAAACTAACTAACTCTATGGTCTATGGAACCTGGAGGTTCGATACCGCGTTCACAAAACCTCTTCATTGGCTTCTGAGGGAAGCAGGGTGGCTGAGTGGTAGAGCGCTTACCTCTGGTGCGTGGAGTCCCTGGTTTGATCCCCTGCAAAGTACGTTTGTGGTGGACAACATCGTCTCCATAGATTTTCTTGGTGTACTCCTGTTTCGTTCACTCGCCTTAATCCCCTTCCTTAGTAACAGCCATAATCGTGTCAGTTAAACGGAAAGATTTCCCACTGACTTGTGTCTAGTGCTCTCAAACGGGTCGGTTCAACTCGGGTCGGGTTGTCGGGTCGGATAAGTCAATTCGTGTCACGGGTCGGGTCAGGTCTGTCTTCAACCCGACCTGACCCCACCCGTTGAGAGAACTACTTCTGTCCTTAGCCAACTGTATCCAGTTTCTATTTTGTATTCCTATTTCTGGGAGATCCATCTTAATATTTTCTTCTATCTGCGCTTAGGTCTTCCTGATAGACGTTTTCTGATTGGATTTATAGTTAAAATTTCAAAAAGTATTCCTCCTTTCTTCCATTCTGGCTACATCACCTTCCCATCTGAGCCTTCTAGACTTGATAACCTTGTTTGGTAAACGGTTTAAATTATACAGTTCTTCGTTATGAAGTTTTCACAATTCCCCATTTCTATTCATATTTCATTCGAATATTCGCCTCACGATTCTATTATCAAATATATTCAATCTTCGCTCTTCCCTCAGAGTAAGAGACCATGTTTCGCAACCATACAGCACAATAGGCATGATTAACGTTTTATGTAGTTGAAGCTTTAAATTTCTCGACAAAAGTCGCGAAGTGCAGTTCCCCGTTTTGCTATCAAAGGAAGATCATTGTGGGTTACTGTGCTGATCTCGACACCCACCTCAGGATAACGTTTAGAGAACATTGTAAGCCAGGACAAAGTTTTTACCACATTTATTTATCCATATACAGGGTGTTTCGAAACAACATCGACAACGTTTGGAAGGTGATTCCTGACGCCAAGATAAGACATAAAGGTATAGATCAACCTGCGTGCACAAATACCTTCTTCCGTGGTTATAGGTTGTCGAAAATACGAAAAAATGATTTCTAAAGGTCCATAGCTCCAATACTATGGGACCTACCATAGTCGGGTGAAGACTTCACTTAGGAACTACTATGTGCCCTATCCATATATACAAGTTTCAGAATCCTGCGGTACATGCACGACAATTTTTATAGAGGTAGTTGATGAGTACTTCAAATTATATGCCCGCAGCCAAACTTCCTGAATAAAAATTATTGCGTGAGTACCTTAAGATTCTGAAACATGTAGTTTTGGATAGGGCACATATTTGTTCCTAAGCTAAAGTCTTGACCCGACTACGGTACGTCCCATAGTTTTATAGCTATAGGCCATTAAAGTTCACTTTTTCATGTTTTCAGCTGCCTGTAACTCCGAAAGGAACCAACCTGGTTGGTCTATACTTTTTTGTTTTACCTTCGTGCCAAGAATCACCTCCCAAACGTTGTCGGTGTTGTTTTGAAACACCATGTACTATTTATTACTTATTCATATTATCATTTATTACGTATAAATAAGTGTTCGTAGATGTAGATTTGACTGGAAACTCACTTCACTCTTTAAAGTCATCTTCCATGCATTCGTCTGGAAGGGGTGAAAAACGCTGGGAGACAGTCGCCGGACTCGCTTACAAAACCAGACGCTAAAGTTTGTATATACCGGACCGTACAGCGAACACTATATAACTTCACCTGTTCTTTTTATTTTTGAACAACACTCTTTTAGTATTTTTTAATACTTGTCCAATCCATATTGAATTGAGAAGTAAGTTTCGGAGACCATTTTCTTATATTGAGAAACCTTTTATCCCAGAATCCATTCATGGCCAACCTGATCAATTACCTATATCGACTTTTTAATGGAATGCATTATATATATATATATATATATATATATATATATATATATATATATATATATATATATATATATATATATATATATATATATATATATATATATATATATATATATATAGCTTTAATATGAACTATCGGACAGCACTACGGGTGTCCTATAAAAAAAAGCACCATGAAAAATAAAAGACTGGACTACCTTTGGCATACAGGAAATTTGAGATGATTTATTTTTTGATTGGCAAGTTAGGGAGCAGAAGTTATCAAAGGTTAAGCTAGTAAACCAACTTCCCTCATTTATTATACGTTGATTTTTCTCCTGCCCGTTAGGCATTCCGGTTAAAAGGTCATGGGTGAAATAAAGCCACTTCTCTATTGTAGAAAAACAATGAGCGTTCGTTATAAACTTTTGTTTTAAAATTAGCCTCTGTCTTTTTTTAATTTCTTGTATTGGCAATGTAATTTATTGGAAAATATGCTAACATTTCTGGTTCATATACTGTACGTTGTGTGATTGTATAATTTTAAGTTAACTAAAACAATTCGAATTGTGAAAAGTCGTTATTTTATTTGGTGTGTATATAAAGGTCATGAACTTTCAACTATAGATTGTAATTATTTGTTGTTTAAAATTAATATTTGCATTGTTATTTTGAAAATTCCTTCTGGTAATTTTGTGGTAATTATTTCTAAAGCCATTTTTTAAAAAGGGATACTTTAAAAAAAAAAACTTAGAAGAATTCAATGGTTTTTGTATGTTCTTATATTCAGGAATTGTTTTATTAGCGTGTATAGTAATTTTCCAGAGAAGGAGAATTAGTGGAAGGATTAAAAAGTAGACCTTCGGAGTGCGTGGATCTCCTATGATGATAGCTGTGAGTTAGGATTTCAAGGTGGGATCTTTTTCTTTCAAAGGAAAAAATGAAATGAAATGAAATCTTTAAGTTTTACGTCCCACGGTTATGCCGGTTAGGCTAAAGGAGACGGTGATGATGAGAGATGAGTGAAATGGTGGAATGAAGAAAGTGGGAGGAAACGGGAGAACCCCGAGAAAACCCACGAGCACGGTGTTTGTCCACCACAAAGTTCACTTGGCGGGGGCTGGGATCGAACCCGGGACCCCAAGCACCAGAGGTGAACGCTCTACCACTGAGCCACCGCGTCCCCTTCTTTCAAAGGAAAAGACGAGCTTTCTGAAAATACCTGTATCAAATAATATTCCCTCAATTTAGAATACAGATTTTAAAAAATTCCAGAAACGTTTTTTTAAAACCCGTTTTCAGCTACGATGCCAGGTTTATTCACGTATCTGCTTTTGGTAAGCCGCTATTTACAGAACCCGTAAAAATGCTAAATCTATCTACAGTTGCAAATCGAAAGCAGATAGATGAGTTGTGATAACGGTATCACATGCAAAATCGTATTGTCTAGTTCACTACTTTTCTGCTTTCCAAATATTTTTTATTTGTTTTGAAGATATTACAGAAAAACTCTAAAATTAGCGGTAGTTTAATTTCACTGTATTTAAGACCCTTAAGTAACGATGCATTCTGCCACTATGAATAGTGATAATCTCGATTACGTTTAAGTACTGTACATTACCCTACAGTAATGTACGTTACTGTTATATTATAAATTAACAAAATCAATTATATCTATAAATAATTGGACAGTTTGAATCATTCTTAAAATCAACTTATTTTAAATTTCATTTAATTCATTAATTCGGCTTCAAAAAACTTTTAATCATGTATGTGCATTCTCAGGCAAAGTATTTGTAACTCAGCATATTCAATTCTCTTTGTAAATTAGCCAATAAATGAAACACTGGTGTTCCTTTCTTACCAACGTAACATTCTTTTCCGATTGCAAGAGCTTCCTAGTTGAATGATCTCTAGCGTTGTTGTTCTCTTTCATCAAAACTATTGGAGACAGGTTTCAAGTCAGTGGTCGTGAGAAGTCGATCAAGTGTGTGACAACGACGGGAGAACATCCAGACTCGATTGGAGAGAAATGAACTCCAGGATACTCATATTTAGAAGTGCTAACGTTCAACGTCGCAGAAACAATCCATGTATCCAGGCCACTATCCAGTGATTGACAACAAGCTACTTAGCAGTTTCATACATCGCCCTTGGGAGATTTGACGGGGTTTCAAACCAGACGTCAATTCCATTTGATTACTTCAATTTCCAACCAAAAAGTGGGAAAAATCAGAGAGGTGTCTATTTATCCTTCTTCGCAACAACGATCTCGACGAAGACAAGATTTCTTTTCACCCTCTTTTACCTTCTACCTAAGCTAGTCTTTATTTTAATCAATTTGAATTACTTGAGTTTCATTTATGCCTTTGAAGCATAATCTTTTCATTGTATCAGTTGCGTGTGAGTCATCAGTTCTCATCCCCTATCACATTTCCTTTGTTTAAGATTTTACAACAATTCATTAATGAGTAAGGGTTTAACATCTGAGCTAATAGAATTAATGACCCGCAACGGCACAATCCAAATTTACTTCCCGTCTAAATGGCAGACGAGCAGAGGTGATTAGTACGGATGGGAAATGGGAAGGTGGTGAAATTACGGATTTTAGTCATTCACTTTCATTGAAATGCGTATCCCAAGGATGGAGAAGTTGAAATACTATTCATAATCATATTCCCTCCAGGCAAAAAGGGGACTTTTCTGTTAATGTAGATATACAGATTGTAATCAAAATAATGGAAACAATGCAAATTGCTATTTTAATATGGTGCTTGACCACTTTGCGCCCTTAGAAATAACTCTGATGCGACGCGTAATTGAAGATCTGAAAGGCAGAACATCCCAAGTCCACCGGAGTACTTTTTTTTTTAGAAGAAAGAAGAGAAGATTAAACTTGGCATGCTATTCTGTTTAGCTGAAATTATTATTATTATTATTATTATTATTATTATTATTATTATTATTACGTTTTGATTTGGACTACGTATTATGTAAATGAATAGCCCTTAAAACGTAGATGCTAACATAAAGAAAATTTAAAAAAACCGCAAAATACGAAGGAAAAGAGTGGACTTGGGATGTTTTGCAATTCAGGTCTTCAATTGTGTCATAGAGATCGTGAATGGTAAGAAGTCGAATTTTACACCATTCAGCCAGTGGCGGATCTAGCCCGGGGCCAGGGGGCCTAGGCCCTCCCAGTTTTCTGAGTGACAAATAATTTAAGCTATTATATATATATATATATATATATATATATATATATATATATATATTAAAGTTTATAGTAAATTCATGATATACCTACCATAGTCTGGGTTTTGGCTGCCTCTCCTCCAGTTTTTATCTTCTGGATCCGCCACTGAAGCAATGCGTTTATTCAATTCCGTGAGAGAGAATGAAGACGGAAATCTGTGCTGGATTCGTATCTTGAAACTGGACCACAGATGTTCGATTATGTTCAGGTCCAGGGATTGACTCGGCCAAGGGAGACCCCTCTTCTCGTGGATTCACCGTCGCTAGGACATGGTTTAATTACGAGGAAGGATCAGAAACTAAGGTTACAAGCCGATATTTCTGAAGCTTCGTCTGTTGTAGAGGAATGAGGAGATTACGGTAATTTTTATACGTGGAGTTGGCAACTGTAAAGAGTTTCATCCACCAGCCACCTAGGGCGCTAATAGGTAAACATAAATGTCGACAAGTTTGGAAAACTGTTCTCGCGAAAGAGTCCGCTCTGTGTATTCGATTTCTGTCTGCGAAACATGTAACCACGGCTAAAAATTCACCGGCAGCTGGTAGAGGTTTACCTAAGAAACTGTAATGTCTCGTCAGCATGTCGTAGAATGGCGTCGAAAGTTTTTCGGCTGGTAGAGAGAACACCACCAACACTGGTAGACATCCAACGCTTTTGAAGCAAATTTAGTTGGGATATCATCGACCACCCCCACTACAGCCCAGACCTTGCTCCAAGCGACTTTCACCTGTTTCTGCGCTTGAAATAGCACTTAGGAGGCTGTCGTTTTGCAACAGACGAGGAGGTGAAACACTTCGTGACAACGTTTCTGAACACGCAAGGACAAAATTTTTACCAGGGGGGAATCTTCAAACTCACCCCACGATGTTTCAACCGACAGGGATACTATGTCGAAAAATAACCTAATGTATGTACTATCTGTTCGCTGTATTTGGTTGTATGAAATAATATATACACATTTCACTGCAGGTTTTATAGCCTGACTTTCTGATCACTCCTCGTATATTTAAATGAAAGAAAAGCATAATACTGTAATATCTGAATGACAGTTTGGTTAAACAGATGAAGTTTAACGTCCCTTTTCCGCAATGAATCTATATGAGGGGTGGATTTACAATTTAAGGTGGAAGCTTTTTTTTAAAAAATAAAAAAAGCCTACGTCATTAGCAAGGGCGCCGATTTCTCTGTAAATTTGGGGGGGGGGGCAGATGCAGAAGATATATATATATGAGGATTTTAAGACAAATTGCATTCAAATTATGCCCAATATTGTATATTCATAAATACAATAGGGGGCCGACATGAGATTTGGGGGGGGGTCGGTCCTCCCCGGGCCCCCCAGGATCGGCGCCCTTGGTCATTAGTTCAAATTTCAAATCTGTTCCTCAGTGAATTGACTCTGGGACCTCGTGCACCGAAGTCCCCCGCGCGTAACTCATGAGACCAGCTGGAAAGTCAGAATTTATCCTCAATACTAGAAGCCATTACAATAAGAGAAATCAATAGTATATATAAAATTCAACAACAAATTCAGGGATAAAATTTACATCTTTGTCTATACGAGAAGAACAAGAGAAAGAAAAAATCCCATTCTGTGTATTGTCTGTATCTTCTTTTGTGGATTTTTGAAGCTGTGCATCCATGCTTTCTTTTAGCTCCTATGGGATTTTCCCTATTCTTTGTCGATTTTGTTGTGTTCATCTTCCAACTCGATTGACTTTTCTTTTACATCTCTTTTTTGCCGGTGTTATCAAAAAGAAAGAAATATGCCAAGCCATCATGCTTCTTTGTGTAAATTCGCGCCAAAAGAAAGGCGTAAGTATGGAGAGTAATCTTATTTTGTCTGTCCATAGAACGAAAACATGAAACAGAAAAAAAGAGTATAAAAAGTAATGGGGAAAAGTTTTTCTCATGTGTTGTATTTGAGGAAAAAGAGAAAACGGTAATCCGGAAAGGGAGCCACTTTTCTAAAACAATATATTCATACATATAGAGGGTGTTTCAAAACAACACCGACAACGTTTGGAAAGTGATTCCTGACACCAAGATAAGACAAAAAGTATAGACCAATCTGGGTGCACAAATGCTTCCTTTCGGAGTTATAGCCTGTCGAAAACATGACAAAATGAACTTTAAAGGTCCATAGCTCCAAAACTATGGGACCTACCGTAGTGGGGTCAAGACTTCACTTTGGAACTAGTTTGTGCCCTATCCAAATATCCATGTTTCAGAATCCTGCAGTACTTCTGCAACAATTTTTAAAGAGGTAGTACTTCAAATTATATGCTTGTAGCCAAACTCCCTCTATAAAAATTGTTGCGTGAGTACCTTAGGATTCTGAAACATGAATTTTTGTATAGGGCACATACTAATTTCTAAGTGAAGTCTTGACCCGACTACAGTAGGTTCTACAGTTTTCGAGCTATGGACCTTTAGAGTTCATTTTTTTTAATGTTTTCGGCAGTCTATAAACCCGAAAAGAAGCATTTGTGCACTCAGATTCATCTATACTTTCTGTCTTATCTTGGTGTCAGGAATCACCTCCCAAACGTTGTCGGTGTTATTTGGAAACACCGTGTATTTATTTATTTATTTATTTTGGCATTATAATTAAAATCACTTTAACGTCATAAGATTAGGACCTTTAGGCTAAGGGAGACGCATGATTAAGATAAGAGAATGATAGTGGAAGAATCGGTGGAATGCGAGTGTGGGATGAAGCGGGAGTACCTCTATAAAACCCATAGACACGACGCTGTTAACCACAGACATCGAACGAGGGACCCCACGCACCAGAGGTAAACGCTATACCACTGAGCCACCGTCCCCAGCCTTATAATTAAAGGGCATAGTCGGATAAGATGGTGAAAAGTGCCCTTAGATGGATTACTGTGATATTTATACGAAAGGTACCCCACACTCAAAGATAACTTTAGCCAGAAAATCAACTGCAAATTCGTTCGAATTTCGAAGTTATTGTTGAAAATTCGGAAATCAAAAATTGATCATACCTCCGAAATGACTTAAGCTACGAGGATGAAACAAAATATGAATATACTTTGCTTGAAGGACCTTACCGAAAACTAGAAATAATGTATTTTACTCTTCAAATTTCTAGCGAAAAGCGCGTCGAAAATATTCGAATTCAAATATTTTTGCTTTGTGTTTGAGTGACCATCTTCTATTTTCCACCATAGAAGCGGCATTAACCCACTTATACGTATTATATTTTGACCATGGTTTGATACTCGCGGTGAAACTTGGTGTAAAAATGAGGAAAACCAAAGTCGGTCACGCCTGGAAGATATGCAACACGTGTTACACTATAAATGTTTTTGCCGACAAGAATACTGTCAGTAGTTAAAGATAGTTGAGTTTAAGTTTCTGACTCGTCACAAATGGCTCTACGTAGCAGTATAACTCTCATAATCGTACGTCTTCCAGAAACAGCGAGAGAGCACTAATCCCATTGATTTTTAGTCTGGCTTAGCGAGTATCAAACCATGGTCAAAATATATTATAGGCGAGTTAACGCTGCTTCTATGGTGGAAAATAGAAGGTGGTCACTCAAACACAAAGCAAAAATATTTGAATTCGAATATTTTCGACGCGCTTTTCGCTAGAAATTTGAAGAGTAAAATACATTATTTCTAGTTTTCGGTAAGGCCCTTCAAGTAAAGTATATTCATATTTTGTTTCATCCTTGTAGCTTAAGTTATTTCGGAGGTCTGATCAATTTTTGATTTCAGAATTTTCAGCAATAACTTCGAAATTCAAACGAATTTGCAGTTTTATTTTCTGGCCAAAGTTATCTTTGGATATGAGGTCCTCTTTGTATAAACATCACAGCAATCCGTTTAAGGGCACTTTTCACCATCTTATCCGGCTATACCCTTTAAATACTAACACGCGATACCTGCATGTGGCACAAGGGTATACCATGAATTACATTAGTTACACAAAGTTAGATAGAAGGTTATTTATTAACATTATTAATGTTCTCCATGAGACGAGACAAGGCAGTTTTCGTGACGTGGTGCGAGACGAGACTGAGCTTTTTCAACAGAAACAAATGTACTTTTCGAGTCAAGAATTCACTTTTACTATATGATTTCGAGACGAGGCAGCTCCAAATCTAATCTTGCTGGTAACACTAAAAGTGATTATTCTAATTTCAAAATACTCTTGTAATATGATCCGGAATGGAAATTAACACTTTATTTTGTATATCTGCAGTGTTTGCTCCTTGTATTCTTTGACTACGTCGTTTAAGTGTCCTACACAGAATACATTAGTGTTCCAAGTGGGCCATGAGTTTACAATAAGTTGCTAACGGCAGCACTTACATGCTTGCCAGATGCAAGCTAGCCTAACTCCAAATTATTTGCTCCTTGTATTCTTTGACTACGTCGTTTAAGTGTCCTACACAGAATACATTAGTGTTCCAAGTGGGCCATGAGTTTACAATAAGTTGCTAACGGCAGCACTTGCATGCTTGCCAGATGCAAGCTAGCCTAACTCCAAATAATGTGGAGATTCATTTTCGTTACTTAATTTGGTTTGTCGATTTATAGATTATATAATTTAGTGATGACCAATAACAGTGTTTGCAAAATACTCTGATTTCAAATTGTGCTCAGAGTACAGCTACCGACTTTTCAGTCTCCCAGTGGGTGATCAGGCTTCATATACTAATGTTCCATATTTTGTTTTTCTGAGTAGATCCAATAGACCATTGGTTCACATACTCGTCCTAACAGGCGAGAAAGATTGTCAAAACCTTCTGAAATATAATGAACCGTGAAATTATTTTTAAATTACAATATATATATACATACATATATATATATATATATATATATATATATATATATATATATATATATATATATATATTATATATATATATATATATATATATATATATATATATATATATATATATATATATATATATATATCGATTTCCTAAACTTTATATTGATCAAAATTCCTAAACATCAAGATTTTGTTTGTGAATTTCAAACGTGTTTAGCAATATTGGGCAAAAAAAAAAAAAAAACCGAAAAGAGAGAGAGAGAAAAAAGTATGAAAATAATAATGGTTAGTCAAACCTTTAGAATATTTTAGGATAGTTTGAGTGAAAATTGAAAATATTCTAACTTGCTTGTAATTTTACGTAAAGCATTTTACATTTTTAAAAATTTAAATTAACAACATCAAACACCAAGTTCTTTAAAGAAATAATTAAACAAAATTACTCTCACGGATTATCATTATCGTTGTAATATTATATCGGTCGATCCTCGACATACCGTGAACCTGAAGAGTCTAAAATAGGTATTGATAATTTTTTTTATTCAGCACATATGCATCTCTATCTAAAATTTAACCTAGGATCACATGCACTATAGTTTCTTTTTATTACTCACAGCATGAAAGTGTGATTTCAAAGGTATTTCAAACTCAAAAATTCAATGGGTGCTCAGCACCCATTAAATACCCCGAATGGGTGCTTGAGCTCCGGTGCATCCACGTAGTTGGTGTCCAGATGGGGCATCCACGTAGTTGATACCCAGATGCATCTACGTAGTTGGTGGTGGTGGTGGTTCAGATTAATTTTTTGTAAATAAGTGGGTTGTCACTGGACTTTTGGGGACAAGCAGCATTAATACAATATATACATATAGGGGTAAAAGTGGATCAGAAAAAGTAGGGGTACGCATGATGGCACGCCATCCCCCATGCCATATTTTTGCCCATTGTAATTTTTAGAATGTGACCATGCAGTATACTAGCTTTCGTAGGTTACGAAATACGCTGATTTGAATATTAGAAGAGATAACAAAAAAGTATACATATAAGTTTTGATAGAAAACATATAATTTCCTACTGAGCCTACCTTCCAAAACTTCTGGCGATGTTTGGGTTGATAATGTTTTATAGGGTAATTAATTACATGCTTTCCACATTTATTGTAAGACAACATACACACGAAGAATACGTTTGTTTATGTTCTAAAATGAGTATATTTTTCTTTGTGGAGACTTCCTTCTTTATCGTTGTAACATCATAGCCACCTACGACTTGGCAACGAGAAAGCGCCAAGTTTTCGTGCTGCCCTCTGCAGTCTAAAACGGATAATAACACAACTCCATTCCAGTGACTTGGAAATCTCGCGACCTTGACCAAGATGAATATACTAGATGGGATTCTGGTCGATAAAAGCATTCCAGCCACTGAGCAACACAACTTGGCCAGCGAAAAGCGAAAAGATCTGTCTCGTGGAGACATCTCGCGGAAAGAATTTGAACACATTTCTTCAGTCACAGATAGATGTCGCGTTGGTGAAAATGGAATGAAAAGTTTGATCCCTTATGCCAGGGTTTCTCAACCTGAGGGTCGCGACCTCTAGCGGGTCGCGAGAGTGTTTCATAGGGTTGCGAAGATAGCGGAGGAGAGAAATAGAATTATAACCTAATACCGGAAAATATTTTAAAACAATATTTTGAATTTTGATCTGATAGGCATATTTTTATTTTTATACATACTGTTAAGAACAACAAAAAAATAGGTCTATTGAACATTCTCAACAAGTGCAAAGTTGTTTAAAAATCAATATAAATGATATGAAACTAATGAG